>NC_061122.1:149149299-149350202 GCF_002878395.1 Capsicum annuum | reverse complement strand
ATAAGAAAAGAAAAAGACATAAGAAATATAAGAAATATAAAAAATCAAAATATAAATATAAGAAACCAAGAAAAAGATATTATGTAAAAAATTATAAACATAAAAGACCATACAGAAAGAAGAAATCTATAAAAGAATGTACTTGTTATAATTGTGGCAAGTTAGGACATTTAGCTAGAGATTGTAAATTACCTAAAAATCCAAAAAATAATATGTTCTTCCGTCACTATTAACATGGTAATCCGGATACTTTTTCCCTTAAACAGCGCCTCTACTCTGGTTACTCCCATGAAATACTTATATCTCAAGGAACATCTCAAGTTGGATGAGGTTTTCGCTGCAAATAACGCAAATGTACTATAATTTATACATTGTTAGTCTTGTGGAGATGTGGATGTGATGTCTAGTTTCTTATAGCAAGCTGGTTAATTATAACAATTATATGATTATGAGTGATGTTTGCATGAAACAAAGGTGACTTTCTTAGAGGGGCATAGTGATATTTTTATGGGATAACTTCATGGCTTAGCAAATATAGGCTCCTGATTAACCAATATGGCCTAAGTTTAAATTAATTACAATCATCAAATCCCTCTTTCCTATTAATTATCACTAATTACAATCCATAGCTTCTCTAATTTATTTTCTCTCTTTCTCTATTTCTATTACTCTATTTTCCAGTTATTTTCTTCTTTTTTGTTTTCTCTTTCTTTTTTCTTTTTCATTTTTTCTCCTTCTTTTTCTCCCCTTTTTAGTATTTTTTCCTCTCATTTTTGTTGTTGTTATAATTTATATTTTATATATATATTTTTTATATTTTATATTTATTTGTATCATACTATATATTTTAAATTAATTTATTTTTTTCTAGTTGAATAGTTTAAGCATGAATTATACAATTTATCATTTGTATTTATAGATAAAAGAGTATATGAATTAATTGTATTTATTTGGGTCTTAAATATATAAATATGCAATGTGTCATTCAATGCAAATGTATCGTTAGCATTTGTATTAAATTTATCATTTGTATTGTACGTAAGCAAGTATCATTTTTCATGCATATGGTTTAAGTTGTATAAATATGTATCATTTGGTGCAAATGTAATATTTGTATTTGTATAATTTATCATTTTATAAATACAAGTGTTCGTAGAAAGAAAAATAAAAATTTATTTATAATTGTTTAAAAATATAAATATCTTGTCAGCTACAAACAAATGAAACAAATTGAATTGCAAATAAAAATATAATATGCAGTCAACTTATAAATATAAATATAAAAAGTTCTTTAAAAATATCAATGCATCCATAATGAAACCACAAAATATAAATACAATGTCAAGTCAATTGTAAAACATAAATATAAAATAATTTCTTAAAATACAAGTTTGAATTGTATACAATACAAAATGATGGCGTGAACTAGCCAACACAGATACAAGTGCGAAATATAAAATACAAATAAAAATGTGAATTATAACATAAAAATATAAGTTCGAACTATAAATTCCAAATACAAATGCGAACTATAATATACAAATACAAGCGTAAACTATAAAATACAAATACAAATGCGAGCTATAACATACAAATACAAGTACGGACTACAAATACAAATATAAATACGAATTATAACATACAAATACAAGTTCGAACTATAGAATACAAATATAAATACGAGCTATAATAGATATATCCAAAAACAATTGTTAACTATAAAATACAAATACAAATATAATTGTATCAACGAATACAAAAATATAAATGATGATGTGAATACAAATACGATAAGTAATTGTGATATTTTTATTATTATTCTTGACTCATACTCGAGTAGGCATATTTTTGAAAATAAAAAAAAATATAAGATAGAAAAAAAGGTACAAAAAAGAAAATAAAAAAAAAAGAACGAAAATACAAAAAAGAGAAAGAAAAATAGAAGATAGAGAAAGAAAAAAAGAAAAAGAAATAATGAAAGGAAAAAACAAAAAATATAAAAGAAAGAAGAAAAAAAGAAAAAAATACGAAAAAATACAAAACATGAAAGAAAGAATCAGAAAAGAAAAAAGGAAAAAAAAACCAAAAATAGGAAGAAAATCAAAAAGTAAAAAAAATAGAAAAGAGAAGAATAAAATTAAAAAAATGATGGTAAATACATATACAATGTGCGATTATGATGTTTCTGTCATCATCCATGGCTTGTATTCGATGTAGTCATATTTTTTGAAACTAATAAAATGTAAAACATAAAATGTTATTAATGTATTTAGGTTTTATATGAATACAAATTAATGAGTAAAAGAGAATATAGCGGATGTAAATCATAATACATCGGTTATAATTGGTAATATTGTAAAGTGTGGCTATGGAAGATGAACTTTGTGCCAACTGTTGCTACTTCTGAAACTTTACCTATTTTTGCCATTAACTCCCCATGATTATAGGCTTTCATATAGTTAGACTTGATTTTAGTTTTATCAGGTGTTTAGATACATTGAGTATTGTTTCTATTATATCTTATTAGTTTTCCCTAGTTTAGCTTTTGCATATTATGTTATTTTGTTATTATCTTTAGTGCTCACATCAGGTACATGTCCATGGGTTAGCTTGGGGTCACTTGTGACTCTTAGCACCGTATTACAACTAGGAGTAGTCTTGGGTCATGAAAAACTTTGTATCAGAGCACAAGATTTAAAATGTCCTAGAGTGTCTGAAAGCCGCAGTAAGTAGAGTCTTGTTCATGGGCGTGAAGTGCGCTACACTTATAGGAGAGAGGCTACGAGATATTTTGGAAAATTTTTCCTTCTTTTAGTATTCATGTCATGTGGTGGAGTGTGATATCTATTAAATTTCCCTCTTCTAACTCGTCCTTTGCCCGTTTATAGAAAATGACTTCTAGAAAGAATAACAAAAGGTGAAATGGGGACCAGCCCGCGCCGTGACCTGTTCCCGAAGATCCACTGAATGAGCAGGTATTCTATGCCAAATTTAGGGCCGCTTTCATAGGTTTCGCCCAGTCTATAGCTGCATAGAATAATCAGCAGGTTGTTGCTCCAGCTAATCCCGTAGAGAATACGACAATAGCCAGAATCCAAGATTTTACTTGGATGAATCGCCCAACATTCTACAGATCCAAGTCTGAGGAGGATCCATAAGATTTTTTTGGATTGTGTTTAGAAAATGACAGATATCATGGGTGTTACTTCTAGTGAGAGTGTTGACTTAACTGCTTACCATTTTTAAAAGTTAGCTCATACTTGGGTTAATCTATAGAAAGAGGATAAAGGTTTTGATGCAGGGTAGATAGAGTGGGATGAGTTTGCTACTACTTTCTTAGATAGGTTCTTCCCACTTGAATTAAAGGAGGCCAAGGTGTAGGAGTTTATAAATCTGAAGTAGGGTAACATAAGTGTAAAAGAGTATTCACTCAGGTTCAATTACTTAGCAAGGTATGCTCCAACTATGGTGAGTAATTCTAGGTTCTGAATAAGCAAGTTGGTGTCTGGAGTATCTGAGGATGTGGTTAAAGAGTGTAAAACAACTATGTTGATTAAGGAGATGGATTTTTCTAGGCTGATGATTCATGCTCAACAGATTGAGAAAAAGAAGCTCAAAGAAAAGAAAAGAGAAAATAAGAGGACCGGAACAAATAGTTTTAACTTTTATCACCAAAGGTCAGATGGGGGAAATCATTCTTAGTTCCTCCATCAATCTTAAACCCCAGCCCCGTCTTCTACTAGTGCTCTAGTGACTAAGTTTCGGCCAGATAATTGTGATAGATCCCCAGGATCTAAGTCCTAAGGAAGTGTAAATAATGACCACACTAATCTAGTCTATAAGAGGTGTGGTGAGAACCATAAGGGTGAGTGTATGTCAGACAGTGATACATATAGCAAGATAGGACATAGGATAAGGAATTACTTAATGGGTATATGGAAGGATAGGAATGATCGTCAATAGGGCTAGACTAATTCTTTGGCATCACCAATAGGTCACCCTCCTCAGCAGGGTGCTACTTCTAGTGCAACCAGTAGACAGCGCTAGAATTAACTCTATGCCATTTAGACTCAACATGATTAAGAAAGTTCTCCTAATGTAGTTTCTGGTACGTTACAAGTCTTTCACCTTTATGCTTACGAATTATTAAATCCCAGAGCCACATTGCCCTTTTTGACTCCCTACATAACAGTAGACTTCGCTGTCAACCCAAAAATTCTTGAAGATCCCTTCTCATTTTCTACTCTTATGAGTAGTTCCATTATAGCGATATGGGTATACATAAATTGTCCAAACACAGTTTCTTTGAAAGTTACCTCAGTAGAACTTGTAGAATTAGAGATGACTGATTTTGATGTCATTCTCGGCATAGATTGGCTCTACTCTTTCTATGCCTCAGTTGATTGTTGAAACAAAATAGTCTAATTCCAGTCCCCTAATAAGCCAGTCCTAAAATGAAAGGGTAGTACCTTAGTCCCTATAGGTCTATTTGTCTCTTTTTTTAAGGTGAGGAAAATAATTTCTAAGGGGTGTATCTATCATCTAGTTCGAGCCAAGGATCCAAGTTCCAAAATCATGCATATTGAGTCAGTTCTAGTAGTAAATAAATTTTCAAAAGTGTTTTCTGAAGATCTTCTCGGAGTACCTCTCGAGCTGGTAATTGACTTCAAAATAGATATTCTTCTAGATACCCTTCTATTTTGTTTCGACCTTATAGAATGGCTCCATCAAAGCTTAAGGATTTGAAAGAATAGTTAAAATATCTCTCCATGGGGTGCTCCAGTCCTCTTCGTGTGTAAGAAATACTATTCTCTTAGAATATGCATCGACTACCATCAGTTAAACAAAGTCACTATAAAGAATAAGTATCCTCTTCTCAGGACGAATGATCCCAAGGAGGAGATATTATAATACTCAGAGTTTTCATGTCCTAAACCACTCAAAAGGTAGTACAGGAGGTTAGCTTTCCAATGCTTCAAGTCTCACCTCAACCCAATGCCATGGCAAAAATATGTGTAACATTTCCCCTAAGGACTTGATACACTGCTATGACTACGACTCAGGCAACGAGTCATAACCACTCATGATAAGCCATCATGAGTGAGTCATAGTCACTTCAGTAAAGGCCCTAAGTTCAATCCAGTGGCTACAACTAGAACTCACGACTAATAATCAGTGACTACGACTCGTAGGGAGGGACTCATAGTTTGACAAGTAAAGGACCAAAGACTCAAAATTTAGACTACGACTCCACCTTACGACTCATAATCAGTCATAAGGAGTCGTATGGGGGAAATTATATTCAAACCAGAAAGGGACTTCAGACCCTATATTCTAGTTTATGACTCAAACTACGACTCGTAGTTAGTCCCAACGAGTCGTAGGGTGAGTCGTAACGACTAGGAGCATGTTTTTGTAGGGGATTTTATGTCTTTTTCCACTCATTTTAAAGCCTAACCCTTTTTGTTTAGCTTTCCCAAAGTGTGGGCCTAAATGGCCCAAACCCCCCGATACCATCATCAATCATAACTTAACTCAGAGAAAACAAAGAGGAGTGGTTTATTTCTTCCTTAAGAACAAATTAGGGTTTCTTAAGAACAAGATTAATTGTAAGGGTTTTACCTAAGCTTTTACTTCAGGCATGTGGGTTATTCATTAATGGGTCAAGAATTCCCTATTTTTACAAGTATAATCCTTTTTTTTAATTGGTAAAATTTTATGTAGATCAGAATTTTATGAACTTTCCCTAAATTACTTTGATTCTAATCTATGAAAATATATTTCCTCATGAAAATGGTGTTTCCATATGTTTAATAATGCAAATGTCTACTCCATGCGTAAGTATTGAAATATTGGGTGTTAATCATGAATTTTTGCCTACCTTGGATTTTTCAATTCTGCATTAGATAGTGCTGGCAGGTTATGAACACCCGATACCTAGGATAATCATGCATGTTATAGTTTTCAGGTTACAAGTCATTCAAATTATGTTTGTTTTTTTAAATTTAGAATAATACCATAATGAGCACTTGTCAGTACCAAATCATGCTAAACGAGTAATAATACCAGTATAATTCAGTTAGGAGTAATACTTAGCATTGAGCGAACACAGGGATGATGGCGCCCCCTTCAGTTAGGCATGAGTTGTTCGTAGCAGTCATTAAGTTATAGACCAACGACACCATTACAGTTTTTAAGGGCCCCCCATCAGTAGAGGCATGTCGCTCTCGTCTTTTGGGACATCAAATTAGTGGATACATGCCAGTCAGTATTGGTACCCTTGTCAAGGTACCAGTACTCTTCCAATTAGGGTTATAGGTTGGACCCTAGGTTTGCTCAGATTGGTGTGTGTAGGTTGTAGTTTGCTCCCATAGTCTGAACTCAGTATTCAGGTTATATCAGTTTCGATTTGTGCGACCAAGTATCCAGTCTTTCATTTATTCAATTAATCAGTTTTATAGTTTATTTCAGTACATGCTTTGCTTGGTCTTTCATTCGTTTTACATGGTCATGCATTCATGTTTAGTATCTATATGTATATCAGCTAGTCCTTATCTCATATACCAGTACATTCATAGTACTAACCGCATACTCTCTTTTGAGCTATGTTTATTTCACAATATATGTTCGAACGCTTAGTTTTCAGATCACACGTAGTCCGTTCCTTTATTACTCATGAGTAGTTATGGTGAGTCCTCATCCTTCTAGGAAAAATTATTCATAGTTACTTTATGTACTTTTTTTATTACCATTGGTTGGAGTTAGTTGGGGGTTTTTCCCATCAACTCTCCATAATTAGAGGCTTTCAGATAATCAGACTTGATTTCTATTTTATTAGATGTTCAGATACATTGAGTATTATTTCCATATTATCTCTTATTAGTTTTCCCCAATTTAGCTTCTGCATATTATGTTATTTTATTATTTTCTTCAATGCTAACAACAGGTAGAAGACCATGGGATAGCTTAGGGTCACTTTTGACTTTGAGCACTGTGTTATGACTAGAGTAAGTCTCGGCTCGTGGCAATAGTGTTGCGACTGGGGTAGTCTCGGTCCATGACAAACTTTAGTTTAGACAATCAGGTTTTAAAGTGTCCTAGGATATCTAAAAGGTGTGTTTATTAAGTCTCGTTTCTGGGTGTGAAGTGCGCCACACTTATTTATAAAAGGCCACAAAATGTTTTAGGAAAGTTTCAATTCTTTCATGATGATATTGTGTGATAGAGTGCTAGCTCTATTTAGCTTTCTTCTAAATCATGCTCAATGCGTTTATAGAAAATACCTCCCAGAAGACCCAACGGAAGAAGGAATGGAAATGAAAATGGTAACCAACAAGCACAACCAACTCTAATAGACCTTTTGAATGAACAAGTCTCTCATGCTGACTTAAGTGGAGAATGTAGGAAGTCATTATCAGATGAGGGATTTAACAAGAAAGATATTGTAGTACACTTTAGTAATGTTCAGACTGATGAAATCCCTAGAATATTTTAAGAGCTTATAAAAATATAGGCTTAGAGTGAAATTGGTAATAATCTATAATCTACAAGCTAAGCTAACACTCTACACATCCCTATAAAAAAAGAAGTGAGAGATTTCATATAATCATGACATTGATCTAGCAGAGAGAGTTAATCTTGGCTTGAGAACATACTGGCAAATTAGATTTTCAGAGTTGCTTTATCATAGTCTTACTGTCATGGTGATATAATTTATAAAGGAAAAAACTGATATCATATAAGAAGTAAACCTATTTGGCCTAGATATCTATGTCTCGTAGTCTCACTTGAATTAAAAGGTTGAGGAACTTAATGTCTAACTACTAATGGTTATGGATATTGGCCAATTTTTGGAGAAAAAAAAGAAATTCTGACCATTCAATTATTCTATTTTTATTGATGCCAATGTTGAGGGATGTACAAAAGAGAATGTCGTAGCTACTTAAATGTTTGATTTCAGGAGCATTGGACCTTATTCTAAGCAGTTTTTCACATTATGTTGGTTGGAAATATGAAAATTGAGCCTTCCAGGACAATGGAGAAACTTGGGATGAGGAGTAAGGCCCCTGTATTCTAAAATTTGACATGCCAAAATGACGACATTCTTACTAAAAAGCAATGAAGTAAAAGACGCAACATATATTTCTTTGCTCCTTTGCACTTACGCCACTGCCTCTTGAGCTGAGAGCAAAAAGTTAGAAAAGAATTTAGGTTGAAATTGGTCTCCTCAAAGTGGAAGAAAAAAAGGTGAAATTGATGGTGTCATGTTCCGACGTTAATTCAGGTGCTTATTAAAAGACAACCTAATTTGTAATAATATATTTTTGTATTTTTATTTATTTTAAAAAAGATTTATAGTGTCATATTTGTTTTTGTTTTTGTTTGTGTAGATATGGGAAAGTTTAAGTACCTAAATTTTGAATCTATGGAGCATGGTTACCATAATTATAGTGTTGCCCACCGCTAGTTGAAATTGTGAAGATAAACATATTGCTAGCTAGGCCATGAAGGGTCTCAGGGAGTATTCTTAACCCATTGTTTTACGTAATTTGATACTTTGGGGACAAAACATTAATTTCAAGTGTGGTGTGATATATCTTTTGATATAGTTACGTATGAAATATGTTATTGTTTTTATTTTCTTTTTAGTTTCTTGCTTTAGTTGAAAAATGAGGAAAAAAATTGAAAATAGAGTAAAAAACAAAAGTATTGGCCCGATCGAGATAAGTATCGACGAGATCGTTATAGGGATCATGATTGGAGAGACAAATATCTTGATAGGGATCATGATAGAGATAGATACATTCCACCTCATAATCACTCAAAAGCCAAAAAATCCACTTTTGACCTTGAATATAGAAAAAGACATTCTTGGTGGCATTCTCATTTGGGTCAAAGGTAGTTCTTAAAGAATAAAGAGTGAATTAACTTTATCGAATCAAATGGTCATATCTCATATGGTATGTATCATGAAGCTTGAAAAACAATTGATTCAAATCTTATCCCATCTAAATCCTAGACAAAAGGTGGACTTCTTAGTGACTAGGTGGTGAATCCTAAGAATGATAATGCGCATTATATTGCTATCTTTACTAGAATAAGAAAGATACTTGGTTATTAGATGGGTTACACTAATGAAACTTCCAATAAAGAAGTGATTGAGGAGAAAACAAATGTAAAAAGAATGTGTGTTGAGAAGACTTTTTAAACTAATGTTGAGGAGCCAATAGTGTTCAAAGATGCAACGACCAATAATGAGAAAAAAGTGGTTGAAGAAAGTCCATTATTGTATGTGATTCCATGCTTTCCAATTCAAATGATAAATGCTTCTCCCCCATTCCCACAAATATTAGAAAAGAAATGGGAGGATCTAGTTCAAAAAGTTTCTAGCCTTGTTAAAAAATCTCTCGATCAATATCCGTTTGGTGGATAAGTTGCTTAAGATGCCAATATTTGCTAAATTCATGAAATATTTGGTGACTAAAATAGGAGTATGAACTTTGAAACTACTCAACTCTCCCACTATTATAGCGCAGTTATGTGAAGCAAGTTGTGAAGAAAGAAGATCCTGAAGCATTCATTATCCCATGTAGAAGTGGTGTGTACCAATTTGCCAATGCCTTGTCTGATTTGGCAGTGAGTATAGGCTTGATAGCATTGTCTATATTCAAAAATTGGGCTTCGGGATTCTTAAGATACCATGATGAGATTTCTAGTGGTGTACTGGTCAATAAAAAGATTGGTGGGAGTTCTTTATGATGTGTTGGTTGAGCTTATAAGTTCATATTTCCTGCAGACTTTATAATTCTTGATTGTGAAATTTATTATGATCCCATCGTTCTTTATAGGCCTTTCATTACTACCGAGAGAGCATTAGTAGTTGTTGGAAGTGGTGAATTCAAGTTTAGAGTAAATCATAAAGAAGTTACCTTTAATGTGTGCAAGTAAATTAAACAACCAAGGGATTTACAAGTGATTTTGGTTATTGATTCAATTGACAAGATGGTTTCTTGCACCTCGGAGGTTAATTTTGTTGGTGAATCACTAGCAACGGTGCTTTACATGTATGGTAGTGAAGAGTTAGCGGATTACAATAAAGTGTGGAATCATTAACCTAGTTTGTACTTATCTCAAGAATCCCATGAAACCTTATCTTGAATTAAAAAACAGTGAAAATCCACCCGCCAAATAGTTCATTGAAGAGACACAAAAGATAGAACTCAAACCTCTTCCTACACATCTTCAATATATTTTCTTGGGAAAGATAATACATTGCCTATCATTATATTGGTTGATTTGTTTGTTTGGCAAGTTGAAGCTTTGGTGTTCATATTGAACAAGTTCATAAGGGTCATGGGGTAGACAATTACTAACGTCACTAGAATTCCTCCCAAAATTTCCACCCAAAAATTCCAATTAGAACCTGATTATATGCCTAGCATTGAGTATCAAAGGAGTAGAATCTTTTAGTGCTAGAATTAGTCAAGAAAGAAATTATAAAGTTACTTGATTTGGGTATGGTTTAATCAATATCTGATAGCATGTGGGTAAGATTAGTATATTATATTGCCTAAAAATGAAGGGATCTCCGTTGTACCTAATGAGAAGAATGAACTTATTTCCTTGAGTCTGGTCACATGGTGGCGTGTTTTTATGGATTATATAAAGTTATAATTATGGATTAAGACCATTTTTCATGCTTTTTATAGACCAAATGTTTGATCGATTGGTGGGATGAGGATGACATAGCTTTCTGGATAGATACTCCAGGTGAAATCAAATATATATTTCCCCAAAAAACCAAGAAAAGACAACTTTCATTTGCGTATATGGAACATTCACATTCAAACATATACCT
This sequence comes from Capsicum annuum, assembly GCF_002878395.1. Lineage (NCBI taxonomy): Eukaryota > Viridiplantae > Streptophyta > Magnoliopsida > Solanales > Solanaceae > Capsicum > Capsicum annuum. The sequence continues at coordinate 149,339,344 of NC_061122.1, read as the reverse complement.
TTGGATTGTCCAATGCTCCCGCTACTTTCAAAATATGTATGTTGTCGATTTACTCAGACATGGTTAAAGATTCAATAGAGGTGTTCATGGATGAATTCTTGGTGGTGGCATATTACTTTGAAAAGTGTATTGATCATTTAAGCAAAGTGTTCCAACATTGTGAAGAAATAAACATTGTGATCATTTAGGAAAGGTGTTATTTTAAGGTAAAAGAAGGAATTGTTCTTGGTCACAAAATTTTGGGGCATGGTATTCAAGTAGATCAAGTAAAGGTTGAAGTGATAGTTAAATTGTCGCCTCTTTCTTCGTGTAGGGTGTGAGATGTTTCTTGGGACATGTCGATTTCTATTGGTGGTTCATAAAAGTTTTTTCAATGATAACCGATCCATTGTGCATGCTTCTTGAAAAGAAACTAAATTTGAATTTAATGGTAGTTGTGTAAGGGCATTCAATTTATTGAAGTAAAATCTTGTGATGGAACTTGTCATTGCGAATTTGAACAAGCCTATTTCTTTTGAACTTGGGTGTGCTGCTAGTGTGATAACATTAGAATCAGTTCTTTGGAAATGAAAAGATAAGCTATTCCATCCATTTTACCATGCTACTAAATCACTAAATGAGGCACAAAAGAATTACATAGTCATGGAAAAAGAGTTGCCAAGTGTAGTTTATGCTTTTGAGAAGTTTCCTGCCCATTTGTTGGGCACCAAGGTAATCGTCCATATAGATCATACAACCATACGATACTTAATGGAAATTAAAGAGGAAAAATCAAGGTTAATCGGGTGGATATGTTTGCTCTAAGAGTTTAACTTTGAGGTTAAGTATATAAGAGGTTGTGAGAATTAAGTAGTGGACCATTTGTCTTGCCTCAAATCAAATAGAGAAAAATTAGGGAGATAAACATTGATAAGTCTTTCCCCGATGAACTTGTGATGGCTGTTTCGGCTGAAGTGGTGCCTTGGAATGTTGATTTTGCCAATTATCTTACATGTGATATTCTTACCTAAGATCCAACCTCCTATCAAAGGAAGCAATTTCTTTATGATGTTAAATATTACAATTGAGATGAACCATATTTATTTAGGGAATGCGAGGGTGGTTTGATTCGTAGGCCTGTTATAGAATTGGAAATGCAACTCATACTTGAGGCTTGTAACTCCTTACAATTTGGTGGTAACATGGTGGAATAAGGACAACTGCCAAAGTCTTTTGATGCAGTTTTTATTAGCCCATACTCCGTCGAGAGGCCAATGACTTGGTCTGTTCATATACCCGATTCCGAATACAAGAAGGTATCTCTAGAAGGCACAAAATAACTTTGAATCCTAATCCTTAAGTTGAATTATTTGATGTTTGGGAATTGATATTATATGATGTTTTTTGAGTTCGTTTGGAAATAAGTACATGTTGGTGGTCGTCGACTATGTGTCAAAATAGGTCAAGGCAGTTGCATTACCTTATAATGAGAGAAAGGGTGTCACGACCTAAATTAGGGTCTACTTATGACGGGTATCTCAAGCCCATCGAGGACCAGAGAACACCCGCTTCGCCTAGTCAATCAGAACACAACATAGTATAATAATGGAAGCAATTCAAATAGACAATAAGAAGATAAGTCAATAACTCAAAGGAACTAAGACTTCAACAACCATCCCAATCCACAGTAATCCACAAAGTCTCTAAGTCAGGACATGTCCCCGAAGATAACCAAAAAGGAATCCATAAGAACAATCTAAGATATAAATGCAATAATGCTTTAAAATGATAAGTCATCCATAGAATGAAGGCTCATCACTTCAAAGCTGACCGCTGACAATCCAAAAATCTCCTATCGCTGTGCAAGGAAGTAGAAGAGTCTACGAACCCTCTATCGCATAGGGATACAATGTCCAAGGAAGGTTAGCGGGGTGATCGGTAACATGTAACTTAGGGAAGGGATAAAGTAATGCCATGGTCAAATCAGTCCAAAATCATATGCACACAATCATTCATATATATATATATATATATATATATATTTATATATATAACTTACCGGGATAGGGAACATGGCTTAGTATGAGATTTAAAACATTAGGTTGGACTATATAGCTTAACCATCATAAAGGAACCCACAGGCTATATGGGTCTAGTCTCTCCCACCAAAAAGGCACTAGTGCATATTAGTCAGACAAACTAGAGGTATCAAGAAAGGCTGAAGAATCCACGACCCTTCAATAATCCATGATAAATATATATAAGGTGTGACACAAGCACACGACCATTAAGACCAACCCCTACGTCGACAAACATGGGTTCCCAGTATTAGTCCCATAGGACTTCCACCTTCATGGCTAGCTACACAACCCCCTTAAGCTCAATCAAAACATTTACACCTTCTTGTTCATTAAACAAATGACCATCTAATAAGGAATATGCCATTGGTATCATTATATCAATTAGACTTTAAAGCTAATATCAATAGGTCATTTTCAGTTGACCATCAACTTGGGGGAATCCATGACTCCCATGATCCAATTATTCATTAACTCAGGGGAATCCGCGACCCCCAAGGTTCAATTTAAAATCAAGTCATGATTATTAAGGCCTTTCAAATCCATTTGTGTTTCAATATCCTTTTATGCAATGCAATAGTTCAAATTTTGTCTCAATATGCATATATCCATGTTTTAAAGCCAATTTAATATGGGTAGGCCTAGGTTATTACCAATTCAATTACATAAATCCATAGAATTGGGGGAATCCATGACCCCCATAAGTTTATCAAATCAATTTGGGGAATCCACAACCCCCATTCCAATTCCCATACCCATGCACCCAATTAGTTTAACAACTATCAATTCAAAGCATGAATGATCAATAGAAACCATGGGAAAAACAATTCCACCAATACCATCCAAAAGTCCTCAACCCTAATTCAAAACCAACAATTAATCACATGGATAACAAGTTTAAATACATGCTTTTATCAAAACAAGTTTTAGGGAAGAGATACATACCTTAATTAAAGAGAAACCCTTTGAAAATAGCAAGAAAAGAAGCCCCAAGCTTGAACCCTAATGTCACTTCCTTTCAACCTTAGCTTTGGAATGAAGAATAACCTTTTTTGTGAGAATATGAGAGTTTAAAGGTTTAAAAATTGGTTATGTAAATATTGGATGGTTTATAGGATGTAAAAGGACCAAAATAACCTCAATATACTTTTAAAATAAAGTCCTATCAAAGAAATGAGGGAGGTTCGCAGTGAAGACCAAGGCAAACCCCTATGTCTGTGGTGTGGTGCTCAACGTGAAGCAGAGGCAGTGAGCCTTTGCGGACTCTAGCGTGGAAGAAAGCCAAAGAAAACCACCCTCTTCGAGGTGCATATCCTCTTTTTGGTTCCAAACCTTCCCCAATGCACCCAAACTCTTTCTGAAGTGTTTCACGCTCAATATAGAAGTTATGTAGTCTCGTTTAAGCTATTTTTTGGACCCATAATACCCAAGGAGTTACATTATCCCCTATTAGAATCATTCATCCATTATTGAGTGATTGGGATTCTCATAACATGATATAAGAAAGAACACAAAAGGACACAAGAACAACTTTATATGTGGCATGAGGAGTAACTTTCGTACTTTAAGTACTTCTATCCAACACCGAAAATAAGAATAATTATTTGGACTTCATGTCCTCTTTTGTTTCTTACTTAGCTTCTTACACCTTTTGATTTCTCCAAAGCATCTTTATGAATCTATATCCTTAGTCCTCAACCCATGGACTTGCCTATCCAATATCTCAGAAAGAACCTCCTCTCAAGATAAGGAATCTAAACTACAAACATCTTCTATTGGCATAATCAATGGAGGGTCACCCACATATATTTTCAACATCGAAACATGGAATATCGGATGGATAGAAACCAAACTCGCAGTCAATTCTAGCTCATAAGCCCTATTGTCACTCGCCTCAAAATTACATATGGGCTAACATAATGGGGAATGATTTTTCCCTTCTTTCCAAATCTAATCACTCTCTTCATGGGAGACACTTTCAAGACCCAATCACCAACACCAAACTCCAATTCTTTTTGCCTCACATCCACATAGGACTTTTGGAGACTCTAAGTAGTCTTAAGTTTATCTGTTATCACCTTCACCCTCTTCATAGCTTGGCAAACCAAATTAGGACCAAATAATCTAGTCTCACCGACCTTAAACCACCCAATAGGAGACCAACACCTCCTATCATATAATGACTTGAATGAAGTAATTTGAATATTAGAGTGATAGCTTTTTCATACATAAACTCAATGAGAGGAAAGTCATCAACCCAACTACCACCAAAATAATCACCCAAGCCCTTAACATATCCTCCAAGGTCTAAATAGTCCTCTCAGATTGTCCATCCATTTGAGGGTGGAAAGCGGTGCTAAGGTTCACCAGTGTACCCAAACTCTTCTAAAATAAATGCCAAAAATGAGAATTAAACTATGCATACCTCTATTTGAAAAAATGGAAACTAGGTACCATGTAACTTAAAAATCTCCTGAATAAAGAAATTAGCATAGTCCTCACCAGAGTAAGTAGTCCTCACTGGAAAAAAGTGAGCCGATTTAGTCATCTTATCAACAATAACCCTAATCGAGTCTAACTGATTGTGAGGCCGTCAAATACCTATGATAAAATTCATGTATCACCTCCCAATTCCACATAGAAAACTCTATATATTGAGACATACCACTGGACCTCAGGTGCTCAACTTTCACTTGCTGACAAACTATGTACTTAGCCATAAAATTGGCCATATCTCTATTCATGATGTTCCACTATTAACTCTTCTTCAAATCATGATACACCTTTATCAATCCAGGATGATCTATATATCTTGACTCATGACCCTCAGTGAAAATCCTTTCTTGCAGCCAATCCACATTAGGAAAACATAGCCTTCCTTGGTACCTCAAGATACAATCACCACCAATCTCAAAAGCCATAACTTTATACTAACCCACATCATCCTTAGTCTATATTAAGATAGGGTCCAAAACCTATTTTTCTTTCTCCTTAGAACAAATAGATGACTTTACCACCTCTTGAATAATCACATAACTATCCTTGAAGTCCAAAGGACAAACTCCTAGATCAACCAACTGGTGGATATCCTTCACTAATACTCATTTCTCCCTATCCACATAAGATAAGCTACCCATAGAAACCTACTAAGAGCATTAACAACCATATTAGCTTCATTTGGATGATAGTGAAGACTCATATCATAGTCCTTGAGCAACTCAAGTCATCTCCCCTGTCTGAGATTCAACTCCTTCTGAGTGAACACACATCACAAACTCTTATGATTGGAGTAAATATCCACATGTACCCCATACAGACAATGGCACCCAATCTTCAAAGCAAAAACCATAGCTGTCAGCTCTAATTCATGAGTTGGATAGTCCTTTTCATGTACCTTAAGCTTCATGGAAGCATATGATACAACCTTTCCATGTTGCATTAAAACACAACCTATTCCCACATGGGATGCATCACAGTAAACAACAAAATCCTCTATACCCTTGGGTAGGAACAAAATCGATGCAAAAGTCAACTTGTCCTTTAACTTCTTGAAACTACCCTTACAAATATCAAACTACAAAAACTTTACCTTTTTCTCGGTCAACTTAGCAAACGGGATAGCTATAGAAGATAAACTCTCCACAAACCTCCTATAATGCCTGAAAAAGAACAAAAAGCTCTGAATATCAGTTGGAGTCGTGGGTTAAGGAAATTTATTAACCACCAAACCTTCTATGGATCCACCTTGATCCCTTCACTAGAGACCACATGACTAATAAAGGTCATAATATTTAGCCAAAACTTACACTTAGAAATAACATATAATTGCTGATCCTTCAAAGTTGCAATACTACTCCGAGGTAATTGGTATAATCCTCCTCAGTCTTAGAATATACCATGATCTCAACAAAAAACACTATCATGAACAAATCCAAAAGCTGTTTGAATACCTAGTTCATGAGATCCATAAATACAGTCGGAGTATTAGTCAACCTGAATGATATAACTAGAAAATCATAATGATCATATCGAGTTTGGAAAGAAGTCTTAGGGATATCCTCCTCCATAATCTTCAAGTGATGGTAACCTGACTGAAGATCAATCTTAGAGAAGCATCTAGCACCCTAGAGATTTTCAAAGAGATCATCAATCCTAGGAAGAGGATGCTTATTCTTCACCATTACTTTATTCAACTACCGATAGTCCATGCAAATCCAAAAATACCCATCATTCTTATGCACGAAAAGAATAGGAGCACCCTATGGAGAGACCCTAGGACAAATTTAACCCTTATTAAGAAGATTCTTTAACTTCTACTTAGGTTCTTTCAACTCAGTCGAAGCCATTCTATAAGGAGAAATAGAAATAGGATGGCTATTCCTTAGAAAATCAATCCCAAAGTCTTTTTTTCTATTGGGAGGAGTACCTGGAAGATCATCAGGAAACACTTCAACAGACTGTTAACCACGAGGATGTATTGCTAAGAGGGACTTTCAAAACCAGATTCCTTAACCTAAACTAGATGGTATAGAAATTCCTCGGATATAAAATTTTGGGATCTAATATATGAAATAAATCTTCTCTTAGGTACTAGAGAAATACCTTCTCACTTAATCATTGGTTTATTTGAGAATTAAAAAATGATCTTATAGGTCTTATAATCAAGAGAATCATAGCACGAATAAAGACAATCTAGCCCTAATATAATATCAAAATCTACCATATCAAACTATATCACATCCACCAATGTCTCCCTACCACAGATAGATACCATACAACTCCTAAAACACTTTCTAGTCATAATAGAATCACCCATCGAGGTAGACGCAAAAAAGGGGTTAGAAATATACTCAGGATCAAAACTAAATAAAGAACCATATTAGGGGTTACATAAGAAAGAACAGATCATGGATCAAGCAGACAATATATATCACAAGAGAAAAGCTATAACGTACCACTGACAACATAGGAGATGCCTCAGATTCCTGACGGGTGGTAAGAGCATAAAGATGATTTCGGCCAGTGACAGTACCAGAAGTAGCACCTTTTGGTGCTGAAGCTAAAGAAGTAGCAACAAGGACCTAATTAGCTCTAGAAGCAACCTTAGTTGGATAGTGCTGCTACAAAATACCCGACCACCATAATTAAATAACTTATTCCTTCCCTCTTCATACTGACCATGATAAAGCTGCCTATAAAAATGACAAGGAGGATAAGATAGGGCTGATTAGGATCTACTAGCCTATGAATGGGCACCTTATGCCTTAAACCCATTGTCAGTCTGAAGGCAACGATCACCAGATGACTTAGGATAAGGAGCACTAGCCGTAGGATATAATCAAAAATTTATCCAAGTCTTTTTCTTAGACCACTGCCTACCATATCTACACTATTCTGCTTACCTCCACCTTGCGATGAGAATCTAAAATTCTTATTCTACCTTTGTCCTATTTCTGCCTATTTAGTGATATGATATGAATATATAGCATTTACGATGCTTAAAACTATGAGAATATACATGTACTTAAGGCTATTTTGTTGGATTTAAGATATTTTTGTCGTGTTTTGCAGGAAATCATATTTTTGAAGTTAATTTTATGAAAAAGAAGTACAAAGGTGTTTTTCTACTTTTACATGCAATTAAGGATGTTTGGGATACTTTTTGGCTTAGTCCTGATCAAAACATGTTTGAGAATTAGAGAAGAGCTAAAAAGATGACTCCCAATACCTAATAAGTCAATTTACAGACCATATGTAGCACCTATGGACCTCATGTAGGCAAAGTAGGTGCCAGAGGTCAAAATATTAAGAGCTAGGATACAGGATTTGTACTAGCAGTCTATACCTACGTGCACTATTAGGACCGCAAGTATTACCTGCGCCTTATGCCAGACCACGAGTACAGAGAGTAGGTGGCCACCGATAGTGATTTTCCTGGTTCATTCTGAAATTATTTTCTAGGGTTTCCATGTATCCCATTTACACTCCTATAATGTTTTAAGTTCTATTATATATGGGTAATCACGTTTTCCTATTTTAGTAAAGATTTGAAACTCTAGGGTTTCTTATAACCTATAAATACCCTTTAGAATTTGTTTTGATAATTTATTAATTCCAATCAATTCACATATTTATATATTGAAGAAAATTAGAGGGAGGCCCATTAGGGCTAAACTCACAAACATCTTATTGTTCTTGATTTGTTGCTCAATTTAAGACTTAAAGATTTCTTCTCTTATTATTGTGAGATTGATTTTGTAATTTTGTTTGTGGATTCCATGATTAATCTAATAACTATGAGAGGCTAATTCCCTTAGCTAGGTTTTTAGGAACCTTGGTGGATTAACAAAGTATAGGAAGTTCCAAGTAGTTCTAGATAAAGATTCTTGCATTTTTTGGGTTTTCTTGATTTATTGCTTTCTTAGCAGCGACCAATGTTAAGATCCCACTTATATTATTGCTACTTACTCTAAAAGAGGAGTAGTGACTAGGAAAAAAAGATCACAATAGAAATTTGAAGATTAAAGGTTGATCCATGCTACTAGGTATCATCTAAGTAAAATCATTAACTATCATCTAATAACTAGAGACCCAAAAGTTAATAGTTAACTGGGATCAAGATAAGGGTTAGTAAGGTGACATCCTGGGACTCAAAAGGTAAAGGGTGAAATCAGTTATCTCATCCAAAAGACTGTTGATGGTACAAAACTTGTTAGATTTTACATGCAAGATATTGGAATAGTTTGACAGTGCATGGTAAGTCTACTAAGTTTAGAAGCCAAGTGGAACACAAGAATAGTGTTCATCTTAGATTGTTTACAACCAAGAGCAGTCAATTCTTTTCCTTTTTTTATTTAAGAAAATCCCCCCTTTACTTTCTTGCACTGTTTGGTGGTTGCAATAAGTTTGAGATAAATTTCTAGCGTATTTAATATAGGATCGACCCTAACCTAGTTGATTTTCTATATTTGGCAACGACTTCTTCATCCTTCAATTATAGGTGTATTTGTATTATCAAATTTTGGTGCCATTACAAGGGAATACAGTCTTGAAATTCTTGATTGAATTTGTTGGAGTTATCGGGTTTTTATTTTCTTTTCTTTTGTTTGTTTTGTTTCCTACTCTTCTTAAGATGAAAACCTAGCCAGAATAGAGTGATTATGACTCCTTATTTATAGATCCTTTTTCTTTTTGATATGGTGCATTATTGCAGGAGTGTGGAAAATATAGTTTATGAGCACAAAGATAGCCTATTGGAAATAATAACACACCTTTTCCACAACAATCATAAGCTTATTCAAGAGGTTGACAGGTTTGGCTTAGATATTTAATACCTACAAGTGGAGTAGAATGCCAATGATGCCTCGTGGAACGCCCAATAACTTAGTTATATGTGGTGTGAGACTGAAAAAATTCAATAAAGCCAATTTGAGGAGCTAAAATTAAAGGAGTCTAAAATTGCTCATGCTCTTATAGATAGTGTCACTCTTAAGAAAAGCATACTAGAGTCATTTGGGGATGTAAATAAGACTGGAAATCCTAAGTTGGGGCATGTTGGACCTCATTCGAAGCATTTTTCCACATTATGTTAGGATAGTAAGATCTTGGTTGAGCCATCTAAGCCTAAAGAAGAATGCATGGAGAAGGAAACATATGTCTATATTCTTGAATATTGCTAAGCCAAAATTAAAGAACTACATTTCTTATGTAAAGGCCAAGAAGTACAACATGCCACATCTATTTCTTGGGTTCTTTATTTTTATACCTCAGCCCTATGATGTAATGGGAAAGCAGTAAAACAATTAGGGGTGCAGTTCATAAGTTCAAAGTGGAAAGAAAAATTTGAAGGCCAACTCTTGAGCTACCTTGATGAAGTATGAGTAATCAAGGTACCCATGGGTTTTTTGTGAAAGCATAAGCACCCAACCATGTCCTGTCATGCCGCGATGAGAAATTAGGTGCTGCTTGGAAGGCCAACCAATGTATTTTGTTGTTTGTATTTGTATTAGTATTGCATGATTGATGTTAGTTATTTTCACCTGTGGTGTTCCTAACTCTCTTATTTTATAGTGTTTTGATACATTAGGGATAATAAATGATTTTAAGTTGGGGTGGGACTGCTTGCGGGTCTTGATTTTCAATTGAGGCTTTGGTAGCCATGCCTCTTTTCCCCAGAGTCCTATTCCTAGTAGATCTGACATGTTCAGGCGTAGTGTGTTTTGTTTAGTGATGTTTTATGGTTAATTCGGAGAAAAATAAGTATCTAGGGCAGTTGACATATTTTTGTTGATTTTTGAGGTAAATAATAATACCTCTCCAATTGTCTGTTTTTGAATTGTGTGCATATATATATATTTGACTATTGAGAATCTTGTTATGGCATTAGAATTTAGGACATGATAATTATTGCAAACAACTGCATGAACTGAATAGGTAGTAGCTTGTGCTGTAACTCAGTGCCATATGTGTGTGAGATACTACTTAAGTTCGCTTTGTGTGTTAACTCTAGAACTTGCCCGATTAGTCTTGCCTAGGTTATAAGATAGTTGGCTAGGAAAGGATCATAGGCCATTTTTGATATTAGGCAACTTTTAGCCTACAAAACCTTCCATGTGTGAATATATCCCTTGATCCCGATTTTGAGCCTGAATGTCTATTTTTCTTGTTACACCACTCATCTTTCCATTTATATTATAATGAACCTATTTTGGCCCTGTTCCTTCTTGGACATTGTGCATCTCAACTCAGGCAAAATGCCTAGTTGAGGGTGGCTATCATAGGGATGCATAGTGTAAAATGGGTTTGGAGAAGGGTAAAATAAGAGAAAAAGTTAGTAGGGATGGGTGTGGTAGAAAAAGAAAAGAAAAATTGTGATATAGAAAAAAAAAAGAATAACAGACTACACCCAACCTGAATGTGCAATTCAGAATAAAAATGGAGAAATAAGGGTGGAATATAAAGGAAATTGGCTAGTAAGTGAGACCCAAAGGTTAGTGTAGTTCCAAGGAGGCTTAGTCACAATAAAAGTCCATATGTATCATACCATCCCCAAGCCCACATTACAAGCCGAGAAAAGTCCTATTTTGATCCTAACTTGACTATCTAAAAGCTAAGGTAAAGAAAATAAGGCCAAGCCTATGGTATTTGTCATGCATTGATTAAAAATTCTTTTGTGAGTGTGAGTGTGAGGGCACATGGGTTGTATTGCTAGTTGCTTACTTGGTTGGCTAATGTAACTTGTATATATGCATGTTGTTTATTCCTAATGTAATGCCATAGCTTGATTCCTATGTGTCACAATGTTGTGCTTCATTAATACACACAATTGGGTTTTTAATTATTAAACTTGGAGAAGGTAATGATACCGAGCTTAAATTTGATGATTGCCTGCCATAGGTATCTTAGGTTTCTTTTGGTTAAGCATTATCGTATTGTTTTGTTATGTTTTGTTGCCTGAGGACATGCAATTTTCTAAGTTGAGGATGTTGATGTTCTATGAATATACAACACTTACGATGATTAAAACTATGAGAATATGCATGTACTTAAGGATATTTTGCTGAATTTAAGGTGTTTTTGTAGTGTTTTGCTGGAGATCATGCTTTGGATGCTAAGTTCGTGAAAAAGAGAAAAAGGTGTTTTCGGCTACTTTTTGGTGCAATTAAGGATGTTTGGGAGACTTTCTGGTTTAGTCGTGATCAAAGCATGATCAAGAATTTAGGAAGTGCTGAAAATATAATTCCCAACATCTACTAAGTCAACCTATGAACCGCATATAGGACCTACAGACTGCAGGTGGGTAAAGTAGATGCCGAAGGTCGAAATCCCTAGAGCTAGGCGGCAAGATTTGTAATTGTGGTCTGCACCTGCACCCAGTGTCAGGACCGTAGGTACTACCTACATACTGTGCTAGACCGTGGGTAAAGAGAGTAGGTGGCCGCCGACAGTGATTTTCTCAAATTGTTTTGAAATTATTTCCTAGGGTTTCCATATATCCTCATTACACTCCTATGATGTTTTAACTCCTATTATGTATGGGTAATTAAGTTTTCCTATTTTAGTTAGGATTTGAACTCTAGGGTTTCTTTTAACCTATAAATACCCTTTAGGCTTTGTTTAGTTTATTCATCAATTCAAATCAATTCACATATTTATATATTGAGGAAACTGAGAGGGAAGCCCTTTGGGGCCAAGCTCACAAACATCTTATTATTCTTGGTTTTTTATTCAATTTAAGACTTTGGGATTTCTTTTCTTATTATTGTGAGATTAATTTTGTAAATTTATCTGTGGATTCCCTTATTGATCTCATAACTATGATTGACTAATTTCCTTAGCTATGGTTGTGAGCACCCTTGGGGATTAGCAAAGTAGAGGAAGTGCCAAGTCGTTCTATATAAAAATTCTTAGATGTATTGGTTTCTATTCGCTTTGATTGTTTTCTTAGAGGTGGGCAACGTTAAGATCCCGCCTAGATTATTGTTACTCCATAAGAGGAGTAGTGACTAAGAAAAGAAGATCACAACATTAATTTGAAGATTAAAGGTCGATCCATGCTATTACGTATCATCTATGTAAGATCATTAACTATTATCTAATAACTAGAGACCCAAAAAGTAATAGTTAACTGGGATCAAGATAAGGGTTACTAAGGTAAAATCCTGAGCCTAAAAAGGTAAACGGAAAAATCTGTCTGCTCGTCCAAAAGACCATTGATTGTACATAACTTATCAAATTTTGCATGCAAGGTATTGGAATAGTTTAACAGTGTATGATAAGTATATTGAGTGGAGAAGCCAGGGGGAACACAAGCCTAGTGGTCATCTTAGATAGTTTACAACCAATAGAAACCAATTCTTTTCCTTTTTCTATTTCAGCAAATCCCCCTTTTACTTTTCTGCACTGCTTGGTGATTGCAATAAGTTCGAGATAGAATTTTGGCCTATTCCCTGTGGGATCGACCCCAACCTAGTTGGGTTATTATATTTGACGACCTCTTCATCCTTTAATTAGAGGTGTATGACATTATCATTTCTTTTTTTTTCATCCTCAACTTTTTGCATGTGCATCACCAACCTAGAGATATCCATGTCATTATTGAACTTAGCAGCCTTGCACGCCAAAACCAAGTCCTGAGACAAACTCAAATCAAACTTCCTCATTCTAGACACAATTTCTAGAGTTTAACAAGACAATTGATAAAATTTCATAGCATACTCCTTCACTGTCATCCTTCCCTACTTTAGGTTCACAAACTTCTTAGCCTTCTCTCAACTCCCGAGGAAAGAAACTATCAAGAAAGGCACTAAAAAAATCATCCCACTTAGTCGGCTCAGCATCATCCTCTCTCAACTGATCCCACTCCTCAGACAACATATATGCGATATCCTTCAGCTGATATACAAAAAACTTCACAACTTAAGAGTTAGTGGCATTCATCACCCTGTATATCTTTTCCATGTGATCCATAAAACCTTAAGGATCGTCCTAAACCTTAGAGAATTTAAAGGTCGGAGAATCCAAACTCATGAAGTAGCCAACTCTAGTGACCTCAGAAGAAGGAGTGACAGAAGCAACATGCTTAGACTAGCGAGACTGAGATGCCACCAACTAAATAAGCATATGAATCTACTAACAGAACTCAGGATTTGACACTTCACCATGAGAAGCTCAAGAAGGACTAGTAGGAACCAGTGGAACTCTAAGAGGGGTAGTACAATCAGGAGCTGGGATCTTGACTGGATCTATACTCCATAGGTAGGATAAGTTCCATTCATTTTGTCCTTAAGTGGCATGAAGGAGTTTCTACGAGAATCAAATCTTTAGGGAGACATGACCTGAAATGCAAACAAATAGGAATTAGAGGAGATCTCAATACCCTTGTTTCTATTGCCCAAAAATACATCATAAGAAAGGGAAACATTCCTAAATACCTTGTAGCCTCTCCTTTATAAGTATGGTGCGCTACACACCCATAAATACCAAGCTTGTTACGACCCAAATCGGGACCTAGTTGTGATGGGTATCTGAAGCCCGCAAAGGACTAGAGAACAACCCCTTCGCCAAGTCAATTAGAACATAACATAGTATAATAACGGAAACAATTCAAATAGACAATAAGAAGATCAGTAAATAACTCAAACAAACAAATATTTCAACAACCATCCCAATCCATAGTAATCCACAAAGCCTCTAATATCCAAAAGACAACCTAAGTCGAGACATGCCCCTAATGACAACCAAAAAGAATCTATAAGAATAATCTAAGACATAAATGTAATAATACTTTAAAATGATAAGCCTTCTTGAGAATGGAGGCTCGCCACTTCAAACCTGACTGTTGAAAATCCAAACATCAACTATCACTGCACAAGGAAGTAGAAGTGTCTCTAAAACCTGCATAGCATGGAGATATGCATCTGAGGATAATTGGCGGGGTGAGTGTGACATGACCCGCCATAGGGCCTTGTCATAATGGGCATCCCAAGTTGAATAGGACCGGAGACCACCCCCATTACCACACCCTCAACCATCGCCAAAAACCAATAACATGAAATGGAGCCTTATGAAAAGATTGAAGCTCATAACTTTAGTCCAAATGTTGATCCCCGAGTCAATCACTATGTTGAAGAAGTAGAACGGTCGGTTCCTATATAGCATTGGTATACAGCCACCAGTAGACGGGGTTAGCGAGTGGTTGCTAGTATAATCTAATAGTAAGGATAAAATAATGGCATTTATAAAAACAAGTAAAACCATTCATATGGGCACAACCATGCATATATATAAAACCTTGTCGGGAAAGGAGATCAAGTTTAGCATGCCATTAAAACCTTTACCTAACCTATGTAGCTTTGTCGTCCTAAGCCACCCACAGGTATATCGATTCAGCTCCCCCTGCTGAAAGGGCCCCAGTGCGTATAGCTGCAAGACTAGGGAAGAAAACTTGGGATGACTAGTATATCCCCCAAATATAGTGTGACATCATGCACACGGTCACCAAGACCAAGCCCATATTAGTAAATATGTGTTTCCAGTTTTGGTCCCCCTTGGACCTCTACCTTCCGCGACTTAGCTACACCACCGCTATTATTGTCCAATTAAAATCCAATTTCCAAATAACAAAACCATTATCCATTTATTAACCAAGGCAATTAATATTGGTATCATCATACTAATCCTTACTTGCAAGTATTATCCATAGCCAACCATATATAGGTTTGAGGGGACTTTCAAGTGCCCCTCTATTTACCTTATTAAACCATTTTGGGGGATTCCATGTTTCCCTCAAGAATAACCATTAGACATTTACTATTCCAAGACATTTAAACCATGCAAATTAATTTACCAAGTTTTAAAACAAGAAAGAGTTCCATAATGTAGTCAATACAATGAACATATCTTTATAAGAATTTTGTCAAACAAATTGGGGGCATAATATGACCAAAACCAATTCCAATTACCATTAAACCATTCCTATTCAACGAAATTTCCAAAACCACCATAAATGCATATAAAAACATAATTAAAACCATGGGAATCCATAACCAACCATTTAATATCAAAACCCCCGAATCATATTTTAAATCCAAAATCATACAGTTAATGAAATCATGAAAACATTCATAAAAACCATGACTTTAGTTAGAATTAACAATGATGGTAGAGAACATGCCTTAAACCAAGATGATGACGGAAAGAATAACCAAGACAAGCCCTAAATTGATCCTTTAGTTGAAACCCTAGCTTCTCTTGCCCAAAAGCTCTTAAGAGAATTGTGGAGTGTTTTTAAAAAGTTTTTTTAAGTGTTTATGAATGGAATAATAGGGTAAATAACTTCCCAAATAGGTTAGAAGTCGTGGGACCTTATTAGGAGAAGTGGAGAATATCCAAAATATCGTTACTTAAGTTGCACCAAAATCCTATCACAAGGGTACGACTGACCCAGACGCATCATACCCTCCAATAAATTTGGTACCCTCTACTCGTATCCTAGCCTCAACCCTTGGATCCAACACTGTCCAACATATGACTCATCCAACCAACTCGTATTGAAAACATATGATTTGTACCCATCTTTTGTACCCCTGGCAGATTTAAGCTCAAGAAAGATTTAGACACTGTCCACCATATTAGTCCATGGTATGACTCGTACCCTGTCTTAAGGCTCACGTTGAGCCACTCATACTCAGATTAACCAAAGCAACCAAGTCCATGTTAAATTAAGAAACCAAATGATCTATAACCACTAATACGACTCGTACCCCTAAGTCGTATAAATTTTAGCAACCAACATCAATCCAACCAACCAACACTCGTCAGTATACGACTGGACCTTATCATCCATACCCCAACATATGGCATGTACCCTCAAGTTGTATTGGGTCCGGAGACCAGAATTCTAGGAAATTTTCTAAGGGTCAAAACCCAGGGTGTTATAGTTTGCCCTACAAGGAACATTCATCCCTGAATGATGGACAAGGCAGGGAGTCATTTGCTTTATCAAATACATATATTTCCAATATTTAACAAAGTTTGAAAACAAAGAGGCAAGGATATTAATCTTTTCTTTAACAAATCAAAAAATAAATATGTGTTGAAGGCACATAGCTTCCGCACGAATCCCAGGAGTAGAAAACAAATTCAGATATTTGGACTTCATATCCTTTTTCTCATGTAGCTTCTTCCACCTTTTGGGTTGGATAAAGAACCTTATCCGAAGCCACATCTTTGATCCACAACCAATGAACTTGCCTGTCCAAGATCTCAACTGGGACCTCATCATAAGAAAAGGAATCCATGATACCCAATACTTCAAAAAAAAAAAGGATAACCAATGGCCTTACTCATCATGGAAACTTTCAAGACTAGATGAACCAAGCTTAAGATAGAAATCTACTCCAGCTTATAAGCAACATTACCAACTCTCCGCAAAATCTCATAAGGACCACATGCTGAGGACTGATCTTTCTTTATTTACCAAACCATATTACTTCCTTCATAGGAGATACCTTAGGAAAACCTTTTCCCCAACCTTAAATTCCCAGTCTCTACACCTAACATCCGCATAGGACTTTTGGCAACTTAGGGCAGCCTTAAGCGTATCCCGAATCATCTTCACCTTCTCCATAGCCTGGTAAACTAAATCGAGACCAAACATATTTGCCTCACCAAGTTCAAACTAGCCAATAGGAGATTTATACCTCCTACCATACAATGCCTCAAAAGGGGCCATACCAATACTAAAATGATAGCTATTATTGTAAGCAAACTCCACCAAAGGTAGATATTCAATCCAATTGCCACCATAATTAATCACATAGGCTTGAAGCATATCCTTTAATGTCTGAATAGTTCTCTCTACTTGCCCATCTATTTGCAGATGGAAAGAAGTACTCATACTCACCTTGGTCCCAATCCCTCTAAAAAGAATGCCAGAAGTGAGACATAAATTGCATTCCATGATAAAAAATAATCAAAATAGGCACCCTATGAAGCTTCACCATCTCTTGAAGATACAACTTAGCTTAATCCCCTGCTGGGAAGGTAGTTTGCACTGGCAAAAAGTGCACAGACTTAGTTAACCTATCCACGATGAACCAAATTAAATCATATTGATTCTAAGACTGAGGAAGACCGGTAATGAAGTCCATATTGATTACTTCCCACTTCCATTTGGGAAAATAAATTTCTTTATACAAACCTAATGTCTTTATGTTCTCAACTTTAAGATGTTGATACATCATGCACTTGGCCATGAGATCAGTCATACCCTTTTTTATGAAATTCCCCCAATAGATCTCCTTGATTACATGATACATCTTAGTCAAGCTTGGATGAACAACATAGCACGAATCATGCACCTCAGCCAAAATCCTTTGTCATCACTCATCGATATCAGGAACACATAGCCTCCCTTGGTACTGTAAAGTACCATCACCACTGATCCCAAGCAACACTATCTTTTGCCCGCCAACATCACTCTTGATATTCATCAAAATAGGATCTAGCATTTACTTCTCCTTAATCTCCTTACAAAGAGATAATCGAACCACTTCTTGCACCATCACCCACTATCCTTGGAGTCCAAGAGGTGAACTCCAAGATTAGCCAAGTGTTGAATATCCTTAACCAATTCCCACTTTCTTTCCTCCACATGAGTCAAACTCTTGATAAATAACCTGCTAAGACCATCAACAACCACATTAGCCTTACCTGGGTGATAGTAAAGACTCATATCATAATCCTTGAGAAGCTCAAGCTATCTTCTCTTCCTGAGATTAAATCTCTTTTTGAGTGAACACATACTATAGACTCTTATGATCAGAAAAGATATCCACATGAACACCATACAAATAATGTCGCCATATTTTTAAAGCAAACACAACCGCCAACAGCTCTAAATCATGAGTAGGATAATTCCTACCTTTAAATGCCTGGAAGCATAGGCATTAACCTTTCTATGATACATCAGCACAAAACCAAGACCAACTCAAGATGCATCACAATAAACCACAAGCCCATCACTACCTTTTGACAAAGTCAGAATTAGAGCTGAAGTTAACTTATCCTTCAACTTCTTGAAACTCCCTTCACAAGCATCTATCCAAGAAAACTTGACCTTCTTCTGAGTTAACATAGTCAAAGGAGCAGCTATTGATGAAAAGTTTTTCATAAACTTCCTATAGTACTCAGCTAAACCAAAAAAGCTCCAAATAAAGGATGGATTTATGGGTTTAGGCCACCTCTTCACCACAACAATCTTCTGCGGATCCACCATGATCCTTTCTTTTAAAATAATATGACCCAATAAAGTTACAACATTCAATCAAAACTCACACTTGGAGAAATTGGCATACAACTATTATTCCCTTAAGGTCTGCAACACCACACGAAGGTGATTGGCATGATCCACCTTGTTCTTTGAATAAACCAAAATGTCATCAATGAACATAATAATGAGCAGACCCAAATACTAAAAAAACCCTATTTAACAGATCCATAAATTCCACCGGGGCATTAGTCAACCCAAATGACATCACCAAAAACTCAAAGTTCCCATACTGAGTATAAAAAATCATCCTAGGTATATCCACCTCCCTAATCTTTAGCTGATAGTACCTAAATTGAAGATCTATCTTACAAAAGAACTTGGCTCCTTCCAACTGGTCAAATAGATCATCTATCCTTAGAAAAGGATACTTTTTCTTGATCGTCACCTTGTTCAACTGCCTATAGTCAATGCACATCCAAAGGAAACTATTCTTCCTGCGCGCAAACAACAGTGGTGCACCCTAAGGAGATATACTAGAATGAAGAAACCTCTTATCCAGAAGATTATTAAGTTACTCCTTGAGTTCCCTTAATTCAGTTGGAGCCATTCTATACGAAGGAATAGAAATTAGATGAGTGACTGGAATTAGATCAATACCAAACTCTATTTCCCTATCCAGAGGAACACCAAGAAGATCATCCAAAAAGACCTCTGTAAACTCATTAATCACTAGAACAGACTAGAAAAAAGGACCTCCCGAGATAGAATCTTTAATTAGAACCATGTGATAAAGACAACCTTTGGAGATTAACTTCTGAGCTCTAATATAAGAAATAAACCTGCCCCTAGAAGCTAAAGAAACACCCTCCCACTCTATAACCAATTTACCAAGGAACCTAAAGATAACCTTATGGGTCCGAAGATCTAATGACGCATATAAAGAGTGCAACAAATCCTACCTAGAATGACATCAAAATCCACTATATCCAACTCAAATAGATCCACCAAGTTTTGCTTTCCACCAAAAGCTAACATACCCCCTATAGACTATCTTAGTAATAATTGAGGCCCCTACTGGGGTAGAAATAGAAAAAGGATCTAAAATAACTTACAAATAAAAACCAAAAGATACAACCACATAAGAATTCATACAGGAGAGAGTAGAATATGAATCAAGCAACATTATACATCATGATAGAAAAGTTGTAACGTACTAGTAACAACATTTGGTGATGCTTTGGATTCTCATCGAGACGCCAAAGAATACAACCTATTCCGACAAATACTAGAATTAGGCGCAACAACAAAAGTAGATTTAATACTGTTAGGTGTAAGAGAATAAGACAAAGCCACTGGAATCTTATTCTCCCCCACAGTAAAATTATTAATCAAGCAATCCTTGAGCAGATAGACTACCTGGCCACAGTTGAACCATTTGTCCCTTACTTCATCGCAATAAACCCGATGAGGATAACCATAGAATCGATAAGAAGGGCATGAAGAAACTAGATGACCTCTGCTTTCTTGAGATTGGGCATCCTGCACCCGGAAATTATCACCACCTTGATGATGCCTATCCCCCGACTAGTAAGGAGCACTAGTAGAAGAGTAGAAACTATAACTCCTCTATTTCTTTTTCCACCATTTTCCACCATCTTAACCACCCTGATATTTAGCACCTCCCTGGTTTGAAAACCTGCTCCTCTTACTTTATCTATACCCAAACTCTGTTTGCTTCCTCTTTTCATCCTCCATCTACTGGATATGAACAATCAACCTAGAGATGTCAATTTATTTAGTAAAGCAAGGCAGTCTTACTCTTAAAAATTAAATCCTAATTTAACTCAGAAGCAAACTTCCTCATCCTTGCCCACCTGTCAGCCACTAAATCAGGAGCATACCTTGATAATTGATTAAACTTTAAGGCATATTCCTTGACAGACATTCTTCTCTGGTTGAGGTTCACAAAATTCTCCATTTTTTCTTCCACCAACTCTTGGGGATATAAATGATCTAAGAAGGCCTTAGATAAAGTATCCCACAATATTGATTCTTCCATATCACCCCTATTTATGTCCCACTCTTCATACCACTGATATGCTATATCTTTGAGATGATAAGCTACAAAGTTTACCCCTTACACATTAGTGTCCTGCATCACTAGAAATATCTTTTTAATTTTATCAAAGAAGACTAGTGGATCCTCCTCCACTATCACTCCATAAAAAATGGGAGGTCTTATCTTCATAAATTGGCCAACCCTTGTGGCCTCAGAAACTAAGCACCAGTCGCACCCTACTCAGCTTGAGCAGCGACCATCTAATTAATAACACGAATAGACTGACGAAATTCCATATTAGTCACCTCTCTTTGAGCAGGACTAGAAGAAACCGGTGGAACTCAAAAATTATCAGGGATAAGATCATGAGATCGAAGATGAACCCCAGAAGTAGAATGCACCCCTTTAGCATTACCCTCGGATTGGATAGAAGAATCTCCTTGTGTTCCAAATCTATGAGGCATGATCTGAAATACGAACAAACAAGGATTAGAGAAATTTCCAAGACTGAGACTCCAAGCTTGAAAATAAAATACCAAGAAAGTGAAACATTCTTAAATGGCTTGTAGCCTCTTTCTTATGAGTGTGGTGCACTACACGCCCATAAAAGATACTCTACTCGACACAACTTTGTGAACTCCCAATTGATTATGAGCCTAGGCTCTGATACCAACTTAACGTGACCCTGCCTAGGGCTTTTTTGTAATGGGTGTCCCAAGTTTGACCAGGACCGGAGACCACTCCCATTACCCACCCCAACTTTTAGCCGCTTTCCCTAAGTTGGCTAAATTTCAATCCTGTAACAAGATAATGTACAACTCACACAAAGACTCTAGAATAGTATCACAATCTTGACCGACACAACTGAGACCAACCATCCCATACCAATAATCCAATATACTAAACCATACCAAAATAAGGGCCATAAACCATGCCATAACCAAAGATGTTCCAAAACATAATATAATTAATCCCAAAATCAAATATGATAGAACATTAAGACATTATGTTTGATGATACAAGCCTTAATACCAATACCAATGCTAAGGATAACACCTATACCGGTCTCGCCCATTCTACTCCATAGAAGTACCACAAAGTATCTAACTAAAAGACTAATGAAATCCGGTTGGGATATGCCCCAACCATTGCAAAACCTATATACAAAATAAAATCAAAGTGTCTAGAAATATTCATAACATGAAATATAACTTTTTTAATAGATGAAAGCTCATAACTTTAGTCTAAATGTTGATCCCAGAGTTAATCACTATGTAGGTTTAGTAGAATGGCTGGTTCCTACATAGCGTGGTCTATAACTGCCAGTATACGGAGTTAGCGAGTGCCCACTAGCATGATCTCTGGGTAAGGATAAAATAATACCATTTATAAAACTATGTAAAACCATCCATATGCACACAATCATATATATAAATATAACCATGTCGAGAAAAGGAACCGAGTTTAACATGCCTTTAAAACTTTTACCTGGGCTATGTAGCTTTGCTGTCCTAAACCACCCACAAGCTATATAGGTTTAGCACCCCTTACTGAAAGTGCCCCAGTGTGTGTAGCCTCAGGATCGGGAAGAAAACCTAATGATGTATAGTACATCCCCCAAAAATATTGTGACATCATGCACACGGTCACCAAGACCAACATCATTATGGTAAATATGAGTTTTAGATATTGGTCCCTCCTGGGACCTCTACCTTCTATGGCTTATTTTCACCCTTCACCATTATTGCCTAATTAAAACCCGAATTCCAAATAACAAAACCATTGTACATTTAGTAACAAAGGCCATTAATATTGGTATCGCCATACCAATCCTTACTTGCAAGTATTATCTATAGCCGACCATATATAGGTTTAAGCAGACTTCAAGTGCCTTTTCATTTATCATATTAAACCACTTGGGGGATTCCGTATGACCCTCAAGCATAACCATTAGCCATTTACCATTCCAATCCATTTAAACCATGCATAATTCCTTTTGCTAAGTTTTAAAACAAGCAAGAGTTCCATTAAAAGTAGTCAATAAAATTAACATATCTTTATAAGAATTTTGTCAAATACATTGGGGTCATAATATGACAAAAACCAATTCCAATTACCATTAAACCATTCGCATGCAATCTAATTATCCAAAACAACCATTAATGTATATTAAAGCATAATTAAAACCATGGGAAACCATAACCAACCATTGAATATCAAAACCCCCAAATTTATATTTGAAAACCAAAATCATACAAGCAATGAAATGATGAAAACATTCATAGAAACCATGCCTTTAGTTAGCATTAACAATGAGGGAAGAAAACATGCCTTAAACCAAGATGATGATGGAAGAAAATCACCAAGGAAATCCCTAAATTTATCCTTTAGTTTAAACCCTAGGTTCCCTTGCCCAAAAGCTCATGAGAGAATAATGGAGTGTTTTAGAAAAGTTTCTAAGTATTAATGAATGGAATAATAGGTTAAATAACCTCTCAAGTAGGTTAGAAGTCAATGGACCTTATTAGGATAAGTGGGGAAATGTTCAAAATACCCCCACTTAAGTTGCACCAAAATCTTGAGGGGTACAACTAACCCACATAGTCGCACCCTCCAATACGATTGGTATCCTCCACTTGTATCCTTGCTTCAACCCTAGGATCCAATACTATACAACAAACAAATCATCCAACCAAGTCGTAGTGAGAGAATACGATCCGTATCGCTGAAAGATTTAAGCTCAAGGAAAATTCGAACACTATCCACCATACAAGTCTATGGTACGACTCATACCCTGGCTTATAGGTCACGATGATCCACTCGTACTCAAATCTAACACAAGTAACCAAGTCTAAGATTAAGTTAAGGAACCAAACAATTTGTAACCACCAATACTACTCGTACACCTATGTCGTATCCATATCAGTAACTAAAATCCATCCCACCAACCATCACTAGTTAATACATGATTGGACCTTACCATCTGTATACCAACATATGACTCATACCCTCGAGATTGGGTCTAAAAACCAGAATTCCAGGAAAATTTCTAAGGTTAAAAACCCAGGGTATTATAGAGTGCTAGCATGTAACCCAAGGAATGGGTGAAGTAATGCCATGATTAAATCAATCCAAAATTATTCTAAATTATATATACATAATCATATACATATAAATATAAATATATATAACATGCTAGGATAAAACATAGATTAGCATGAGATTTAAAATATTAGCCAAGAATGGGTAGCTTAACTATCATGAATGCACCCATGGGCTATATGAGTTTTGCTTCCCTATCGAAAGGGCCTCAGTACTTGGTCGCTGCACAAATCGGAGGTGTCAAGGAAAGACGAGAAATCCACGACCCTTTTCCAATCCATGATAAATATATATATTAGGTGTGGCACAAGAACACGACCATTAAGCCCAACCCTTTCGCTGGCAAATATGGGTTTCCAATATCAATCCCTTGAGACCTCTAACTACACGGCCAGCTAGACAACCCTTCTTAGGCCTAATTAAAATATTTAAACATTTCCATTCATTAAACCAAGAACTATCTTTTAAGGCACATACAGTTGGTATTGTCATACCAATTACACTTGTAAGTTAATATCATTAGGCCATTTTAAATTGACCATCAACTTGGGGGAATCCATGACCCCCATGGTCAAATTATTCCCCAAATTGGTTGAATCCATAACCTTTATGTTCCAATTATTCATTAAATCAGGGGAATTAATAACCCCCAAGGGTCAATTTAAAATCTATTCTTGACTTTAAAGGCCCTTCTCATTAGCCTTTTATGCAATGCAATTGTTGAACTTTGGTTTCAATATTCATATATCTGTGTTTAAATCCAATTCCATAAGGTTGGGTTGAGGTATTACCAATTCAATTACAAAAATATATAAAGTTGGGGAAATCTATGACCCCTATAAGTTTATCAAATCAATTTGTGGAATCCAAGACTCCCATTCCAATTCCTATACCAGTGAACCAAATTAGTTTAAAAACAATCAAGTCAAGGATGAATGATCAATAGAAACCAAGGGAAAAGAAATTTCATCAATAACATTAGAAATTCCTCAATCAAAATTCAAAACAAACAATTAATCACATGGATAGCAAGTTTAAATACATGCTTTTAGCAAAATAAGTTTAAGGGAATATATACATGATTTAATTAAAGAGAAACCATTTGAAAATAGGAAACAAAGAAGCCCCAAGCTTGAACCCTAACCTCACAACCTTTCAACCTTAGCTTTGGAATGCAGAATGACCCTTTTTATAGAGAATACGAGAGTTTTATTACTTATAAACAACTTATGTAAAGATTAGACAGTTTATAGGACATAAAGGACCAAAATAAACTTAATATACTTTTAAAACAAATTCTCAACAATGAAAAGAGGGAGATTCATGGTGCGAGGCCCAAGTTGAACCCCTAGGTCGGCAGTGGGATGCTCAATGTGAAGTAAAGGCTTCACGGTGCAAAGACTAGCGCGAAGGTAATGTAGTGAGACTTTGTGGACTCTAGCGCAATGCGAAGCCAAAGCAAACCACCCCTTCTCAATGCACTACCTCATTTTGGTCACAAACCTCCCCCTAATGCACCCAACCTCTTCTCAAATTGTTTCATGCTTAATATAGAGGTTATGTAGGATTATAGAGTTACAAAGGGTGTTACTTTCTTCTTTAAGAAACATATATTTATGAGGTTTGGGACTACTAAAGCTATTATTAGCACTAGTAGATCTGATTTTTGTGATTAGGTGTTTGGTGTATTACTAGATAAGTATGGAGTCAAACATAAGGTTGCTACACAATATCACCCTTAAACTAGGGGGCAAGTAGAGGTGTCAAATAGGAAAATAAAGAAAATCTTAGATAAAAGAACTAATACGGGGAAAACCAATAGTACAATAAAAACAGCCTTTAACATTAACATACAATTAAGTTATTCAAAAAATATGCACTAATATTTTCATCGATATTAGTAAATTGCCATTGGATTCAATGTCACTATAGGTTTTAGGGGAATTTACAAAGAAAGATAAAATGTTAATTTCACTAGTAAATGCCTCTAAAAATATATTTTGTGGAAATTAAGATATTGTTACTAATTAATTGCTACTAAATATCATTTTTGATATAGTGCAATTAGACGATAAAATTTGATGATGCCCTTTGGGCATACCGAACACCTTTTAAAACACACACTAGGATGTTACCTTCCCATATATCAGTTGAGATTGAGTATCATCCTCTTTAGGGCTTAAAGAAGCTAAAAATGAAATGGGATAATACCTCTATGTTAAGAGTGGAGCAATTGCGGTAGTGTGACAAATTTTGCCTTCCTTCTTATAAAAGCTCTACCATTTTCAAGGAGCAAATAAAAAGGTAGAATAATGTCAAAAAATTTTAGAGAGAACTCAGAGTTTGGTGTGATGTGTTTCTCTATAATTTAAGAATCAAACTCTTTGCAGGCAAGCTCAAATAAAATTGGTCGTGGCTATGCAAAGTTGGGCAAGCTTACCTCAGTAGAGTAGTTGAGTTGGAAGGCCACCATAAGTCAATGTTTATAACGAATGTCTAGCATTTGAAGCACTTCTATGTTGGAGGCCTAAAGGTTGTGAAAATTGAGGTGTTCTATCTTAAGGATGATTGATATAAATGAGATATCATCATCCCATAATGTTAATTAAGGCACGTCCTAGGAGGTAACCTAAGTTTTACTTTATGTGTTATTGAAACCCTAAGGGTTGCATCGTACAGTGATGGAATAGGTCCCGCAAAGTAAATCACCAGCAAAACATAGTAAAGCAACCACAAATTAAGAAACTGTGCAAGAAGAGTAAAAACACAAGATTTTAATGTGGAAACCCACTGCTGAAGGAAGGAAAAACCATGAGTTGTCCTTACAAGTACCTTAGAAATTCACTATAATCAACCTCTTGATTTCATCCCAACGCTAGGCACCTCCTGCTTATAGTAACTCTACTACAGCTTAACCATGGCAACTCTACCAAGACTCGCTCAACACTAGTTAACTCTAACCAGTTTTGGACTTAGGCAACTCTAACCAAGCACTCTTCATTAAGAAGAAAATTTCATTATTCTTATATACTGAGTAATAATAGCTCACTTAAGACGCTCTCTAATTAAGCACACAAAATTAAGAACTTAAGCTAAAAACTTAGGTTTTTGCCTCTTTCTCTTTTCACTCATTGAATTTGCAAAAAATAATTTGATGAAGAATCATCTTTTTCCTTTTATAGATGAGTGATGAATTATAATGACCTAATTTTCTGGAACTGGAATGTCACACGGTGCTCATGATCCCAAAGGACCACAAGCTAACCCTCTACTGATATTTGTATCTGAACACTGCATAATATAGATAATAAATGCATAAACTAGCCAGAAGGTTCAAAACATCTAAAAATACTCAAAATTGAAAATTGAATACTGATACATCTGTTTAAAAAACCTCTAAACTGTCTGAACTGTGGAGTTGATGGGACATGTCCCCAACCAACTCTATCTACTAAAAATAAACTAAGTTTGATATAATAATAATAAAAATAAGGATCATCCTTGACTGAAGAGGACTCACTGCTATGTCTACTGTTGCTGACTAGGACTGAGCTACTAAGGGTACATTAGATCTCGTGCCTCTGAACCTATGGTGTCAAATAAAACACCATAGTGCAAATGCATCAGTATGGGAATATACCAAGTATGAAAATAAGGTAAGGCTAAATAAAAGGGCTCATGCATAAACAATTACTTAACTGAATAATCATGAGAGTACTAAATGAGAACACATGCATAAATGCATGAATCACAACTGAAATCATAGTGACTCAAAATACTAAAACTCAAATATTACTTTACTTCCATCTGAACTCATTACTAATGCCTGAGATACTGAATACTGAATTATTTGATACTGATAATTGAGTATTAGAGTTGAGATCAGTCTTATCTAGCGAGTAATCTTGAAAACTGATGATACTGAAACTGATCAACTGAATCTACTCATATCAATAACTGAATTCTGACCTTTCTACTCTCGACTGACTGCATCGGAGATCAAACCTCTCTAACGAATAATTCCGCAATCTACTATCAATGATAAGAAAAGATTTTATCTGAGATCAAACCTATCTAGCGGAAGATCTATGAATCTGATAATAAGAACACTCAACTGAATCTAAGATTGAGATCAAGCCTATCTAGCGGGCGATCTATGGAGCTGATAATGAGATTAATCAATTGAATCTAAGACTAAGATCAAGCCTATCTAGCGGGTAATCTCTAGATTTGATAATGATATTACTCAACTGAATCTGAGACTGAGATCAAGCCTATCTAGCGGGTGATCTCTGGATCTGATAATGAGATTACTCAACTGAATTTGAGAATGAGATCAAGCCTATCTATCAGGTGATCTTTGGATCTGATAATAAGATTACTCAACTGAATCAGAGACTAAGATTAAGCCTATATAATGGGTGATCTCTGGATCTGATAGTGAGATTACTCAATAACTTTATGTGGGACTATGCCTATCTAATGGGTGGTCCATGAGTTAATGGAACTATCTAAGTTCCTCACTGAGATAGATGTCTGTTTCTGACTGTCCTGATTTCTGAGTTCTTTTCTAAAGACTGATACTTAAACTATAACTGTGGGAGTTCTCACTTAACCAACATGCCCAGATCTGAACTGGTGGGGTTCAACCTGTAACTTCAGCTAGAAGGGTGTCAATATTGTGCCATGGGTAAAGACCTCTCTGGTCAAGCCTCTCTAATGGGTGACCCTCACAAGAAGTCAAGCCTAAGGCAGTATAGTAGTCAAGCCTATCTAGCGAGTGACAAGCCTTTTCTAATGGGTGACTACTGCATCCTGTGCTGGATACATAGTTTTGTAGTTCAGGAATTGCTCCTAACGACTCTGCCTCTCTAATAGGGAGCCGCCATCCCTACACTCGCTCAGTGCTAGCTCCTACTCCCAACTGAAAGACTCTGAAGTGATTCTTAACTTAAACTGAACTGAATCTGATACTGATCATGTTTATCAACTGATCTGACTGAGTTAAGATGAATTCACTTTGTTTTGTATCTGATGGAATACTACTGAATCTCGTTATCTGACTGAATGTTACTAATCTCAGGATAGATTACTCGAATACTACTGAGGACTTTACTAAGCACTTGAATATTACTAGATCTGAGCTAAGTACAGAACTGAGGCTAGATTACTAGCGATACTGAGATCACGGAGATCACTGAGATTACTGAGATTTCTTAAGTTCTGTATCTGTTTGAGAGTACAGAGTTCTATAACTCACTGAGTTTTGAGAATCGTGGCTTGACTGAGATTATCAGGAAAACTGACACTGGCTCTAGATTGCAGCTAAATTATCGAGTATAAATACCCCCAGGACTCAATAACATAAAAGTAAAGCATAACCATTTTTGAATTATCAAGACCATGAACATTCATTCATCATCACAATCACTACACTATCTCTTCAATCATTTAGTAATCATAAACAGGTG
Source organism: Capsicum annuum (assembly GCF_002878395.1). Lineage (NCBI taxonomy): Eukaryota > Viridiplantae > Streptophyta > Magnoliopsida > Solanales > Solanaceae > Capsicum > Capsicum annuum. Next base: position 149,309,881 of record NC_061122.1, on the reverse strand, counting down.
ATAGTATAGGGAGATATGCTATTGGCTCATACTCCATTCAACAAGGTCTTGCATCAAACACTTAGCATGTATTAAAGTTTTAGCATGTATCAAAGAGCACATAATTGGGGAATTTCATGCTATCATGTCACAATTCATTCACTAAGGCTTTTCAACAAACACTTGGCATGCATGGGCTTGCACACAATTGGGGATTTCTAGTCAACATGCTCTAATGGAACTAATTCCTTCACATAAGCATTTTATCAAACATATGGGGAGCATGCTTTGCTTATTCAATAATTTATTCACTTAATTGATATGAACAAATCACTTAACAAGCAACTTGGAGAGGGTTTATCATGAACATCACATGAATATCACATACTAGGGTCAAAGCTTGAAAACATTGCAAACAAACATGAATCAAAAATAAATAATAGCATGAACATCAATTTTAACTCACATGAATCATGAAAATTCATAAACATAAAAGCTTTGAAATTTATAAAAGGGTTCTTGATCTTCTTGGATGAAAGGGACCCAAGAATCAACATCGGCATACCTTAGAAGACACTTTCTTGAAGGTTCTTGAAGAAATCCTTAGGCTCGTTCTTGATTTCTTGGCTAGGGTTCTTGATTTATTAAGAGAGAAAATATTTTTATTTAGGGAAACATTAATGAATAATGAAGTATTTTTGTTATTTAGGGTATAGATCCCTTATATAGACTAGTTTGGGGCTTTAGAAAATTACCAATCGGTCCTTCAAATTAAAAAATAGAATCTAGAAAAATCCCGATTTCACATGCTGGCACGAGACGACGGAATCTTGCCAGCTCACTAGAAATTGGACAATTCAGAAACTGGTTGGTGGTACGACGTGGTGGAAATTGCGCTGCCATCTTGGTTGTGAACTGAAAAGGGATCGCAATACGATGGAATCGCGTTGGTGCACTGGAAATTGATAACTCTAAAATTAAGCCTTGTCGCGATGTGCCATAATCGTGGAGGCTCACTAGATTTTAATGTTTGCCAGTTTGGCTGGCTCCACGACACGCTAAAGTGTCAGGTGGCACACTGTCTTACTAAAATGGCTCTAACTTTTCGCCCGAGTGCCAGATTTGGGAAAATTTGGTATCAACAAAAAACTTATTAAATTCTCTTCATGACAAAAAGTTCTCACTTAGGAAGACACTTTTGAACCTGGGAAATTCTACATAGTTTAAAATAGTTCTCATTTGGGAAGATACTTCTCAACCTTTTAGGTCCGGATAAACAATCCACCAAACACGCTCTGACGCTCAGACTATGAGAGAATTTTGCGGGGTCTTTCATGATTAGTACTAAAATATCATTGGACCAGGTTTCCTAATTTGTACAAGCAACACCTGTCAGTTTGCTACATAAACAGACAAAGCTGTGCAAACTCATGTCAGTTGTACTGTTGCTTTGAACATCTAGGGACCTGGTCCCTTGTTGTCATCTAATAATAATCAAATCTATGTATAGCAATTTACCTCTTTTGATGATGTCAAACCAACCACAAAACTTTGATCATCAATACAAATCGATCACATTTAATCAGTGTGAATACCACTACTTAAGATGAATGTTTCCCTTATCATCATGCTTCCACCATCATACAATATAAGGAGGTGGTCCCTTATTGTCATCCTGCAGTAAAAACTCTGAGCACATGAGCATAGCTGAATTCCCCTGTCACTATGCCTTATCATACTTCCCCTATAATCAAGAATCATATGAACACACACGCACCTGCACCCACACATCTGGTCCTTACATATAAAGTCAGTATTCTACCTTTTGGCATTATTGAAAAAGATTAATAGTTAACCAATAGTAAAGATAAGTACATACTAATTAACTAATGGAAAGTTGGAAACAATAACATGAAGAACAACTTTAAAATAAATAGACAAATGAATAAAAAATTAGAATTAATTCATTTATAAAAGTTAGCACTAATGTAGCAAGCTAAAATAATCAACATAAAATAATTGTCTTTAAAGGCCAATATTAGAATCAAGAGAAAAAATTGACACAGGGTTGATGAGGGATATGGTATAACAAAGCTTTGGTAGAGGGAGGTTTGGGGGAAAGAGACTTAAGCAACATCTCCATTCTTGAATTTTTAGCATTGTGGGCATTCAACAATTATTTGGTGAGAATCTTTACTTTAGTATTCAGTTCTTGAACTTCACCTATTAGTTCTGCTATTTTTGCCTTGAGTTTAGCATTTTTAGCTGTAAGTTCATCAGTGGCATTTGGTCCCCCAGAAGACAAATTTTGATTCTACAACTTCAGGCGCACTATTTCAGCATCTTTGGTACCCAACTTGATCCTTAAATCCTTCATTTTAATTAACAACCTTTCTTGAACAACCAGAAACTCAAATACTTGAAACACAAATTAAGATTTGCCCTCTATGCATTCATTCTCCACAAGAGTCATTAGACTGAATATCTGCTTGGCTATTCTAGGTGTTCCCTTAGTTCTAACTATACCATAATGTTCAAACACCTTGTTCAAGAGATATCCATATGGTATTCATTGTTTACCTTCCTTTTAAAAAATTACTTTATACATATGCTATATCATTACAGTAGGAAGAGTTACTGATTCAAACTTGATCAAACATTCAATCAAGAATAGGTCAACACTTGAGAAAATTATTCTTTTTTCAGACCTTGTTGATGAACTCAAATACCAGTTGATAATAACTTTTTAGTAACTTATTTTTCACTCCAGTTATTGATGTTCCTACTACCTTTGATGCTTTAATCATAAACTAAGTAGTAGGCTGTTGATTTACCACAGTTCTCATACCTACAATAGGTACATCTAAAATTCTGCCTAATTTCTCCTCATCCAGTTAAATAGTATTTCCCTGTACACATGCATTAAAACATAGCCCATCTTTTGAGAGTTCCATGGTGTAATAAAATTCCCTGACCTTATTTTTAAACACTATAGAGGTGATTCCTCAAATAAGTGTAGCCAACCTTGGTGTCTGACATATTCAATTAGCTCTATCATTCCAGGATTTTCATAGATATTTGGATCAAACATTCTTCCAAGAAGAACCATCTGTGTCATTAGCATTTTATTTCTTTGTTCTCTAGTCTCATCTTTTATCTTTTTTTTCTACTTTTCTTAGGACTACTGCTTAATTTTTCAACCACATCAGTTCTCTTCTTGGGACCAGGTCTCTCAGAGGCTTTTCTCTTCTTGACAGCTATGTGTTTCTGCCTTATTCCAACATAGGTACCAGACTTTGACTTAGAGGACTTGGTTCTTTTAGCAACATGAACCTTATTTCTTATTTCTTAGTAGCCATAACATCTTCTAAATTTATCTTCACCCCCCTCTTTATCTCTACAACTTTAATATCTTTCTTTTCCTCTATTGCAGTAGTTTTCATAAGCCTTTTTTCTTTATGGTGGAAGTCTTACTCCTTTTTATTGAATTTGCTAGTGATATGCTCAAATTACACCTCTCTTATGAGAGCATAAGTGATCGCTGTCAAATATAAAACCCAACTAGGTTGGTGTCGAATCCCACAGGGAATATGGTGCTAATTAAGTTACATACAGATTAGTTAACTTTTAATCATTCATTTCCATAAAACAAAAAGGGGGGATTTGATTCTGTTCACAAATTAATGGTTTCAGTTTAACAATATGAAGTATGCGTGGTATTGTTCAAATACAGAGAAATAGCAAGCTAGGGTTATGTCCAGCTTGTAGTTTTCAATACTTTCTAACTATGGGCTTTATGAATTCATACATATATCATACTTACAGAGAAACGTATTGTATTTAATAACATATTCCTAGTGTTTCTCAACCATCAAGGACAAATTCACTTTAGTTCTCTCGAATCAAAAGTGTTTACAAAAACAATATAAAATCTCCAAGTAGTTAATCCTGTTAAGGCATTAACATATGAAATAGGGGTTGGAAATCCTATTTTCTTGTCACTACACTCTTTTATGAAAAACAATCTTTCTCTTGAACAAGTTGTGGTTTAAGGCACATCCTCTATGTTTGCAACCATGAGAATTTAAGATAAACGAAGAGAGTATGATGTAAACAAATCAATGCATAATGAATTCAAAAACCAAAGTAATGATTGTATGCTACAAGGCTTCCATAACCCTAACTAATAAACTTAGCTACTCATGAATAAAACGGGAATCATAAGAGAAATATTCATCATACAAAAAAGTAAACAAAATCTTGGTGGAGAAGATAAAATAGCGTTTCTCCCTTGGTGCTAAGCCGCCACTCTCCTCTCTCAAAATAATACAGAATAATGAATACTGATAAAAATTCAGCATTAAGTCTTTTTAATAATCTTTTCTCTCATAATTGCCTTCTAAGTTGTTGAATTAATTATAAATGACAAATTAGTCTTGGACATAGTTTTTACGCACCATATGTGGTCCAACAAGCTACTTTTCTCTTGTGTGATTTTTCATCCATAATTCGTAGTCCCATCATGTCTCTATCTGCCTCATTAACACCTAAAATCATGTTAATCACATAGTTTAGCTCAATTACATCAAAGTAGAGTAAAAACATAAGAGACTAAGAACTTTGTTCTCAAAACTTATCTAAAATATAGGTAAGTTATGGTGCTTAGGCATATAAATACAGCCAAGATCAGCTAGCAATTTTATCTCAGAACCTCTAGTAGAGTAAGATCTACATACTTTCACCTCAGAGTCCACTACTTTCTCATTACCTGTACTTCCCCTTGGTTTCATTACAGACCATCTCAAAGGCACTTTATCCTCAATTTTCTCATCCTTATCACTTCCTTCCTATTCTTGTTCATTACTAGAGCTTTCCTTGGTATCATATGAAAGCAAAAACAAATTGTTAGCCACTCAGTTCTCATTGTAGGAAAGATCAACCATTTTTACTAGTATTTATTCACCAAATATCTATGCAAAGATAAGATTTGAATCATAGGGATTAGAAGATCCTGGTTCTTGCAAGTTTTCAAAAGTATAATCCTTTTTGAGTTCTTTATACAACCCAGGGATTGGAGTATTTTTAGGTACTTTGGAGCTTTCTAAGGAGTGAGAAATCTTAGTTTTCTAGATTTACTATTCAATTAGAATCCCCTACTGTGATTGGTTGACCATAACTTTCTAGGGTTGAGGAAGGTTTAATGGGAATTGACTTTTTTAGGGGTTTTAAATTTGGTAAAGATGACTCGGTGGGTAAAGCTGACTCAGGTTCTAGTTGGAGACTCTAGATGATGCTTTCTATAAATTTTGTTGTTGAAGGATTAGAGTATTGGGAATGTTGAGATGGATTTTGTATGGTGTTATCTATCTCAGAACTTTTAGCTGGGTTTGAGGAGGTAGAATTATCAGCCATTTGATTCGGAAGGCAATAGAGATGAAATAAGACTAGTTAAGTTTGGATACGAAAGTGAATTTTTGATGATGACTTAAAATTGTTGAAGGAAGATGAGTGAAGATCTAAGATAGTGGTTTAGCAAAGTTATAGGTCATTTTTGAAATGACATGTCTAAACTTACTAAGTGTGACCCTTAATTTTGTAAAATAGAACTGACTGCTTTTGTAGAGAAGAAAAATACACAAGGCCTATTTAGACATAGTTATGATTATTGTTAGAGCATCTTGTATAGTTACTATCCTGAGGGATAGAACTAGGTCCCTTTCTTTTGAGTGAACCTTAAATTTTGTGCTTGTCATTTTGTCTACTTCCCAAGATATTTCTATGGGTGCATACCTGCAAGGGTGTAGTATTGAGTTAGACTCACATGCACCTATTTTACCAAGGATACCTGCCTCCTTATACTAGCTAGAATTTGTAAGGAATCACAAATTCACATGTTAGGGTAAGTCAATTTAATTAGTTCCATCTTTTAACATGAGTTGGGATCAGTGACTGGTAGTTTATGTCATTTCTATTTGCTTCTTTCAGCCTTTTACTTTAGACATAGTAGGTTGGAATTCTCCTTGATAGCCCAGGGTTCTACTATAATTAACACCTTGATTAGTCAAATTAGAGAGGCTCTGTGAAGAAGTAGCCAATTTAAGAGATTTGTTCAACTTTTCTCTGAAGCAAACCAGGTCCCTTCTAACTTTTCATTCCTGTTAAGTTCAGACATAAGATGTTTTTGGTAATCCCTCAACTTCTATTTGAGATTAACTTGAAGCCTGAAGCTTATTTCTTCCTTTTTCCAGCTACTTTATTTACTTCCTTTAGATTACTCATTAAACTAAGATTTTTAAATTTTATCTTTGTGAACAACTCTTTAGTTTCAGAAATATAGAGTGTCAAAGCAATCATCTCATGCTCTTGATTCTCCACTTTTTCTTATAAGGCATTCTTCTTGGTAGTTAGTTCACACACACAGTCTATCAATACACTTGCAAGACTTTTTATCTTTCTAGTAGTGTAATTATCTAGATTTTCCTTAATATTAGAAAGATTTACCTCTTTTTCTTTTTCATCCTCTGTGTTTTCCATGAATCCAAACAAGGAATCATAGATAACTGGACTTTCTTCTACTGCTAGCATAGAAACATCTCTAGTTTTCTCATGTTCACCTGAATCACTGGATGAGTCTTCCCATGATGCCAGAGCATTCTTTACAGCATACTTAGCTACTGCCTTCCTACTTGAATATTAAGAGATATGGTCCCTGTGTCTTTCTTTGTCACCTTTAGGTTTTAGGTACTGCTGTTAATCCATTTTGCACATTGGACAGTCCTTAATGAAGTGCTCCGGACATCCACATTTGTGACACACCTCAACATTGCTTTCTTTGTTACTGTTGCTTCTTCTTTTTTAGAATTTACCACTCCTTTTTATGGCTTCAACAATTCTATTTTCCAAATAGGAAACATCAACATCTTCTTCACTTGAATCATGTTTTGAAGATTTCAATGTCAGAGATTTTTCCTTTTAACTCTATTCTTCTCCAACCCCTATTACTTCTTGATCTCATAAGTTTCTAGATTTCAAATTAGTTTATCCATGGTGAGGTCTTCAATTTTTTGGCTTCAATTAAGAATACACTTTGATTTCCTAGGACTTTGGAAGAACACCAAGAATCTTTCTTACCTACTTATCCAATGGAATCACTTCTCCTAAGCAGTGAATCTCATTAATGATAAAAGTGAATCTTGTATGCATTTCTGGATGGTTTGTCCTTCTTTCATGTGAAGGTCTCATACTGAGTAGTCAACATGTCTACTTTTGAATGTTTCACATCAGTGGTACCTTCACGAGCAGTCCTAAAGCAATCTCAAATCTCTTTTGCATTTTCATAGGCAAACCTTCTATTTTATTCATCAGGTCCTATACCAAAAACTAGAAATTTGTTGTCCTTGTAATTCTTCTTAATTTTATTTCTATCTTTATCATCATACTCTCTCCTACTTTTAACAAGGATTCTAGTTATTTCTCCTTCATTGACTTTTTTAACAAGAACATGAGGACCATCAAGGATTATGTCCATCACTTCACTAACTTCAGCCATGATAAAGTCAAATATCCTAGTTTTCCACCAACCATAATACTGCCTATTTTGGTGGTCTAGTGGTAGATTGACCTTCTTCTAGATTAGGTGGAGCAGCCATGCTAACCAAGACACTCTAGGTGTGAACCTTTTAGAGTTAATAACTCTGATACCAATTGATTAAACCCTTGGGTGTTGCACCACACAGTGAAGGACCAGGTCTCTCAAAGTCAATCATAGGCAAAACATAATAAAGCAACCATGAAGTAAGAAATAGTGTAGAACGAGTAATAACACAAGATAGTAATATGGAAATCCCCTTGCTCAAATAAGGATAAACTTTGACTTGCCCTCACAAGCACCTCATAAATCCACTATAATCAATCTCTTGAATACGGACTCAATTTCAGCCCAACTCTATGCACCTCCTATTTGTAGTAACTCTACTATAGCTTAACCTTGGCAACTCTACCAAGACTCCCTCAGCACCGATAAACTTTAACCCATTTTGAACTTAGGCGACTTTATCTAAGAATACTCAGGCGACTTTATCTAAGAATGCTCAATCAAGAAGAAAAGTTCATTACTCTTATAGACTGAGTAATTCAATTGCAAACAATAGCTCATTCAAGACACTCTCTAATTCAGCACAAAAAAATAAGAACTTGAGCTAAACTTAGGTTTTTGCCTTTTTCTCTTTTCACTCTTTGAATTTGTAAAAAATAATTTACTGAAGGAGCATTTTTTTCCTTTTATCGATGAATGATGATTAAGGCTAAAATATCATTGGACCAAGTGTCCTAATTTGTGCAAACAACATCTGCCAATTTGTTACACAAATGGAAAAAGCCATGTAGACGGGTGCTAGTTGTGCTGTTGCTTTGAAAATCCAAGGACCTTGTCCCTTGTATTTATCTCCTAATTATTAAAACTATATATAGACTTCATATTTGAATTGCATTTTTTGTGTAATGCAGGTGTATGTGTGGTATGTAATATGGAAAATATGTCACAATACAAATTGGAGGAAAGGGATATTTAGGAGTCACTTTGACATATTACTGACTACTTTAGCATGTCGATGAAGAGATCAACAAAGGTAATAGTTTGAGGTCTTAAAGTTATCTTAAAATGGAGTACTTGGGTGGATTGCTTATCAGTTTGTCATATCAGTGACGTCTTTTGAAAATTGGGTCTTCTGTAGTTTTTGAATTAGTAAGTTTGGTGCAGACATAGAATATTTGGTGTTGCGCTGACCACTTTGGAGACACCACTAAGTATCACCAAACATCAAAATTAAAGGAGTCAAATGGTTTGATTACTATAGCGTTCCTATTCCAATTAAACCCATCTCTATTTTCTACACTGTCATTTTCCTCTCTATCACAACATACTAATGCACACACTAGCTCGATCCTTATCACAGAACTATCATTATCTGTAACATCCCTTATTTTATTTGTACCTATTCTAATTATATGGAATCTGGTATAGCCTTATGTAGAGGTAACATATGAGATTTGTTATACTAGTATTAATATTGTAGATGAATTTATAGATACTGCATGTATAGTTTAATGTGATATGACCAAGTTAACATTGATGTGATTATTTAAACTTAGGATCGTAAGCTAGTATTTGAATCTAAAGTTTAAAGTGACCAAGTGTATATAAGTTGAAGGTTAGATTAAACGAATTAGGTGCTGGAAATGAAATAAAATATTGAGGTGCTTGCTTGACTTAATTAAGCTAGTAGGTGAGTCAACTACTTCAGCTATTTAGACCAAATTAATGGACCCATGGCTATGGACCAGATTTGGGCCTATACTAATGTACTCATTTGGTCCAAATTGAATAAAAGAAGAAGAAAATGGATAAATGGCCCAACACACAAACTTGAGAAAGGCCCAAGTTAATTAAGCCCAAAATAAGAATTTAAGTAAGTAGGTGCATCACCTACTTTGAAAATTTGAGTAGCTTGATCCCTTAAGTAGGTGCATCACCTACTTGGACTAGTATGACCAATTGTAAGGTCCAAAATGCAGCTATGGAGGTGGACAAAATAGGACCTTTATAAGGCCAAGTTTCATATCATTTTAGTTTATTTCTAAGTCACAAAAAAGAGTATATTTCACAGAATCTCTCTACTCTTTCTAAAACAACACGGAGCATCCCTAAAATTTCTTCTAGAGTTCTTGAAGAGACTCTCACCTTTGCAGCCCAAGGTAAGTGAAAATACTTATGGTTTCGCTTAATTATCTCATGAAAGATTAGGAAAAGATACTATAGGTGCCTAATTATGTATACATGGCAGAATATAGAACAAGATACTTGCTCACTTTTCTTTGTAATTATGAGATCTCTTTTCTTCTTTGGTTTAAAGTATGAAAGAAAGTAAAAGTTGAAGTTTTGAGGAGTTCCAATTAAAAGAATAAGTTGCATAATTGAGGTAAGGTGACTGCTCCATTTTGTTATCCTTGTATATGAATTTGAAAAAGAATTATGGATGTGTTGTTATTGAGAACTCAAGAGATGATGAGTTCAATAATTGATTGCTACAATAAAAGGGATTTGAGGCTATTTTTTGGACTATTTTGTATGTATATGTTATGGGCTACTAGGTTGATATTGGAGAAAGGTATGATTAGTTTGTAATGAAATATATAAGAAAGGTGTGACGGTACACCACAAAACCAATTATTGTATTTGTTTACTGCCCAATCTATTTTGAGTATTGTTTGGAATGTGTAATAAGCCGAGGTGGTTTGGGTGAATCTTATAAGAAACTGCATGGTATGCCGGTGTAATTGGATAATAAAAAGGTTAAAATAACACCCTTGATTGATATATTAATGGCTTACTGCCCGATTACTATTTTGGTTGAAGTTAAGTAGCCTCAATGTGTTAGTTAGTTGCTAACACTAGTTTACCATATATCCTATTGTAGACAATTAATCTAAAAGACGGGAAGTCAATTTGTGTTATTTTCAGAGTTATATAACCAGATATGTAAGGCATACTCTATTTTGCACTCTTTGGCATAGAGTCAGACATTTGTTCCATCAAGTAAGCTTCCAAGGTTATCCTATAACAAGTGATACATAATAGCAGCATATTATATCCCATGTAGCCAATGACCTTGTTACAACTCTCTAACGTGTTAAAATACCTCAATACATGCTTATTATTAAACCTGTACATCTATCTTCACTAAAAATTTTTACGAGTTCTCTGCTTGTTCAAATAAAACCCATGTGTTGTTTTCACCTCTTAAACACTTCATTTGGGTGCCAATATATCCCTACCTAATTTTTTTTTGCATTAAGTGTCCATTTATATGTCTCTTATTAGCAGATTAGTGGTTCAAGGTACCATAATGTTATGACCATGAAATTAATAATCTCAAAGGCTTAATGAACTAAGTAATGTAAATCTGTAAAATGAATGGAAGATCAGAGTCATAAGCCTAGCATAGGCCGATCTCGATACCTTTATATGTGGGTGAAAGCTCAGGGGCATAAGCCTAACATAGGACGATCCCAATCTTTATATATAGGTGCCAGCTCAGGGGCGTAAGCCTAGCATGGATCGATCCTAATTTATCTATTTACCACTGATCAACTGGTCATTTGCATTATATATGGCTTACAAAGATTATGAAGTACGAAAGGTAAAAATGAAGAAAAGAACGTAATTATGTAGTCCCACAAGTATATATAAAGGTGTTCTACTAGTATTACTTATACACTTGTGTCTGATTTCTATTGAGCTTTTGTATCATGTTTTGTTACCTTCAGCCTTACATATTCAGTACATATTTTTGTACTGACGTCCCTCACGGGGGACTTGTATTTCATGCTCCAGGCATAGGTACTATAGTTTCATACACTTCACTAGTAGAAGCATAGGCTATTCAGTGATTATTGGTGAGCTTAGGTTGATTCAGAGCTCTCTGAGTCTGTTCCATATATTTTGGTATTGTGCAGTAAGCTAAGAGTTGGGCGGGGGTTTGTCCCAACCCTAACTAAGTCTATGTATCTTTTAAAGGCTTTGTAGACTAATGTAAAGTTATGGTAGTGTCTTGCCTTTAGACGTGGTGGCCCCAATTGCCAAGTGTTGTATATATAAGGTTGTGCTTGCGCATGTAATTAATCTCATCAATAGATAATATCATATTTGTCTAAACCTTTGGTTGTCATAGTTACATGCATAAGAAGTACAAGGTTATGAATTGGTTCTCTCGGGCCTTTACGGCTACGGGTGCCTGTCCTCCCCAATAGGACTTGAGGTGTGACAAAAGTGGTATCAGAGAAGGTCGTCCAAGGGTGTCTACAAAGCCGTGTCTATATAGAGTCTTGTTTATGAGCTTGTTGTGCACCATGTCTATAAACAAGAGGCTATGGGATATTTAGGGGTTGTCTCTTTTTCTTCTTATTTTAGATCGTGCAATAGAGCCCATGTTGTAGGTGAAGTCATATTAAACTATTGAACCTTCTTTTCTCTCTAACTATAGTAACTATGATGGTTACGATAAGGACTAAGAATATAGGTAAGCGAATAGATGTGGATACCGGAGAAGGGACCAGCAAGTCACCACCTAGATAATCTAATTAAAGCGAGGCTCAAGCTGAGTTTGTATCCTAAACTTCTTCTACTCCTCCACTCCAACAGAGCTAAGAAAGAGAAGAACTGCATCCTTAGAACCACCTATTAATTCTATTCACCAAGTTCTAAGGAATACGGTACAATTATTGGCTCGTATAGTTGCTGGATAAGATCAAGGACAAGCCATTCCAACCACAGGTTCTAGTGGTGCAGATAGGGAAGCTAGCCTACGAACGGAAGATTTTCTTAAATTGGATCCTCCCAAATTCACTGGATCAGATCTAAATGAAGACCCACATGTCTTTATTGATCAAATCCAAAGGGGTCTAGATGTCATGCATATGTTGGGTAAGGAGACAATTGAGCTAGCAGTATGTATATTCAAAGGGGAGGCTATATTTTTGTATAAAGACTGGAAACGATCTAGGGGTATTGATGCACCTTTAGCTACTTGGAAAGAGTTCAAAGAGTCATTTCTTGATCATTTTCTTCCATTTGAGATTCGATAAGCTTGTGCAAATCAGTTCCTAAATCTTTGCCAAGGAAATATGAGCGTGAGTGAGTACACCCTTCGGTTTAAATCTTTGGCTAGGTATACTCCTAATGTAGTAGCTACAATGGATGATAGAGTTCATCGATATGTGGAAAGATTTGATGCATGTTTAGTTAGATATTGTACTATTACTGCTTTGAACAAAGACATGGACATAGCAAGGATACAAGTATTTACACACAAAATAGAGGATCAGAGGCAAAAAAGAAGAACACAAGAATTGGAAATAGGGTATTCCAAGAGGTCTAGATCTACGGGGCAGTTTATGGCATCCCAAGAAGAGTTTAGGCCTCGCTTTTCTAATAGACCGCCTAGGCCATTATCTTCTTATTCTGTAACTAGTGCTCCACCACAGTTTCAAGGGTCTAAAGGCAACCAGTTTAGGCAAAGAAGTGAGAGTCATAGTTCATGAACAATGCAGTATCAAGAGAAAGGGAGTATGAGCCAATTAAGGCCTCCTAGATTGCCATGTAAACAATGTGGAAAGCTTTAATTAGGGATTGTCTCTTTTTCTTCATATCTTATATCGTGCAATAGAGCCCATGTTGTAAGTGAAGTCATATTTAACCATTGAACATTTTTTTTACCTCTTATTATAGTAAAGATGCTAGTTACGAGAAGGAGTAAGAATATAGGTAAGTGAATAGATGTGGTTGCCGAAGAAGGGACCAGCAAGTCACCACCTAGACAAGCTAATCAGAGCAAAGCTCAAGCTAAGTTTGAATCGCAATCTTCTTCTACTCCTCCATCTCCAGAGAAGCTAAAAAAGAGAAGAACCACATCCTCAGAACCACCTATTAATGCTACTGACCAAGTTCGATGGAATGCGGTATGATTATTGGCTCGTATAGTTGCTGGATAAGCTCAAGGACAAGCCATTCCAACCACAGGTTCTAGTGGTGCAGATAGAGCACCTAGCCTATGAACGCAGGATTTTCTTAAATTGGATCCTCCTAAATTCACTGGATTAGATCTTAATGAAGACCCACAGGACTTTTATTGTTAAAATCCAAAGGGCTCTAGATATCATGCATGTGTCAGGTAAGGAGAGAGTTGAGCTAGCAACATATAGATTCAAAGGGGAGGCTATATTTTGGTATGAAGACTTGAAACGATCTAGGGGTATCGATACACCTTTATCTACTTGGAAAGAGTTCAAAGAGGCATTTATTTATCATTACCTTCCATTTAAGATTCGATAAGCCCATGTGGATTAGTTCCTGAATCTTTGCCAAGGGTATATGAGCGTGAGTGAGTACAACCTTCGGTTTAACTCTTTGGCTAGGTATACTCTTAATGTAGTAGCTATAATGGATGATATAGTTCATCGATTTGTGGATAGATTGGATCCATATCTATTTAGAGATTGTAAAATTTCTGCTTTGAACAAAGACATGGATATAGCAAGGATACAAGCATTTGCACAAAAACTGAAGGATCATAAGTGAAGAAGAAGAACACAAGAATTGGAAAAAGGGTATTCCAAGAGGTCTAGATCTATGTGGTAGTTTATGGCATCCAAAAAAGAGTTTAGGCCTTGGTTTTCTAAAAAACCTCCTAGGCCATTATCTTCTTATTCTGCAGCTAGTACTCTACCACAGTTTCAAGGGTCTAAAGGTAACCAGTTTGGGCAAAGAAGTAAGAGTCAGAGTTCATGAATAGTAGGGTATCAAGAGAAAGGGAGTATGTGACAATTAAGGCCTCCTCGGCAGCCATGTATAAAATGTGGAAAGCTTTATTTAGGAGCATGTCGGTTTGGGACACATACTTGCTTTTGGTGTGGTATGTCAGGACATATGATGAGAGAATGCCCTCAAAGGGGCATATGTGGTATGGCATGACCTACTGGATCTACCAGTGCATCATTATCATCGGTGCCTTATTCAAGTAGAGATATACAACCTATGGGTCCTGGTAGAGGTGCTAAAGGAGAAGCTACCTCTAGTGGAGTTCGGAATCGTACATATGCTTTAGCGGATTGACAAAATTCAGAGGCTTCTCCAGATGTGGTTACAGGTACATTGTCCATCTTTTTCACATAATGTATATGTATTCGTTTATCTGGGTTGTACATTATCATATGTCTCTCAATTGGTTACTGGAAAGTTCAAGAAAACACCAGAATTGCTAGTTAATCTACTTGAAGTATCTACGCTGATTAGTGAACTATTCTAGCTAGGAGAGTGTATCAAAACTGTATAATAAGTATTGACGGTCGCAATGCAATGGATGACCTGGTTGAGTTAGAAATGGTAGATTTTGATGCTATCATGGGTATGGATTGGTTGGCTTCTTGTTATGCCACAATAAATTGCCGAACTAAGAAGGTGTATTTCCATTTTCCAAAAGAGGCAATCCTTGAATGGAGGGGTAATATTGGTGCACCAAGAGGTAAATTTATTTCTTATTTTAAGGCAAAATGGATGATTTCTAAGGGTTACATATGTCATCTAGTTAGGGTGAAGAATACAGATACAGAGCCACCAACTCTTCAAATTATTCCAGTAGTGAATGAATTTCCTGATGTATGTCCTGAAGATCTTCCGAGTTTTCCTCCAGAACGAGAAGTAGAGTTTGGTATTGATGAGATTTTAGGTACTTAACCGATTTCAATTCATTCGTATAGAATGGCCCTGACAGAATTATAGGAGTTGGAAGAGCAATTGAAAAACTTGCTAGAAAAAGGATTCATAAGGCCTAGTGTGTCCCCTTAGGGTAAACCAGTGTTATTTGTGCGTAAGCAGGATGGCTCATTGATAATGTGTATTGACTATCGGCAACTGAACAAGGTGACTCTTAAGAACAAATATCCCCTTTCGAGAATTGATGACTTATTTTATCAGTTGCAAGGCACCAAGTGGTTTTCAAAGATTGATTTGAGGTCTGGTTACCACCAAATACGGGTCAAAGAGAAGGACATACCCAAGAAAGCTTTTCAAAAACGGTATGGTCATTACAAGTTTTTAGTCATGTTCTTTGGGCTAACTAATGCACCTGCAACTTTTATGGATTTGAGAAATAGGGTGTTCAAGCCATTCTTGGATGTGTTTATGATAGTTTTTATAGATGATATTCTGGTTTATTTGAGATCAAATGAGGACTATGCCAGTCACTTACAATAGGTGTTACAGATTCTTCATGATCGTAAGCTATATGCAAAGTTCTCCAAATGTGAGTTTTGGTTAAAATCTGTGGCATTCTTACGTCATATTGTATGTGATGAAGGAATAAAGGTTGATACTCAAAAGATAAAAGCCGTTTAGAACTGGCCAAGACCTATAACGCCTACGGAGGTTCCTAGTTTACTTAGGTTGGCAGGTTATTATAGAAGGTTTGTTGAAGGATTTTCTTCAATTTCTGTACCTTTAACAAAGCTAACACACAAAGAGTCCAAGTTCTAATGGAATGATGTATGTGAAAGAAGTTTCCAAGATCTGAAGAATAAGTTGACTTCTACACCCATATTGGTACTTCCAGAAGACACAGAAGGGTATGCAGTGCATGTGATGCTTCTAGAATTGGCTTAGGGTGTGTATTGATGCAGCATGGAAAAGTCATAGCATATGCCTTAAGACAATTGCGTCCATATGAGAAAAATTTTCTAACGCATGATCTGGAGCTAGTAGTGGTTATATTTGCCTTAAAGATATAGAATCACTACTTGTATGGGATTCATGTTGACATATATACTGACCACAAGAGTTTGTAGTATATCATTAATCAGAAGGACCAAAATTTAAGGCAATGGAGATAGCTTGAGTTATTAAAAGACTATGATGTTGATATCTTGTATCATTCAGGAAAAGAAAATGTGGTAGCTGATACATTAAGTCATAAGTCCATGGTGGTCACTTATGGGCAGTATATAGAATGACAAGGGATGACTAAGGATCTACACCAACTAGCCAATTTGGGGGTTCGCCTTTTTGAAACTATAGATGAGGGGCTTATTGTGCATAATGCTGCAGAATCTTTACTAGTACCTCAAGTAAAAGAGAAGCAATATGCAGATCCCATTCTATTATAACTTAAGGAGAATGTGCAATGTGGTATGACAAAGGAATTTGAGCTTACGCAAGAGGGAGTACTTTGGTGCCTAAACATTATGTGTGCCTAATGTAGATCGACTAAGAAAGAGGATTATGTCAGAAGCACATCATTCAAGGTATTCTATCCATCCAGGGTTAACAAAAACATACCATGATTTGAAAGGGATGTATTGGTAGGGTGACATAAACAAGAACATTGTAGAGTTTATAGCCGAATGTCCAAATTATCAAAGAGTTAAAGTAGAACACCAAAAGCCCCGGGGTTATACGCAATGTATAGATCTTCCAATCTAGAAGTGGGACATGATCAACATGGATTTTATCATTGGTTTGCCTCGTACATCTCAAAGGTTTGATTCAATATGGGTGATAGTTGATAGGTTTACCAAATCAGCATACTTTCTACTGGTTAGGACCACTTACACAGTTGAAGAATATGCCAAATTATATATTAAATAGATAGTTTGGCTGCACGGAGTTCCAATCTCTATTATATCAGATTGAGGAGCTCAATTTACTGCAAATTTTTTGAAGTCTTTCTAGAGAAATTTGGGAACACAAGTGAATCTAAGTACAACTTTTAACCCTTAAGCAGATGGACAAGCAGAACATACCATTCAAACACTTGAAGATATGCTACGAGCTTGTGTATTGTACTTTAAAGGTAGTTGGGATGATCATTTACCTCTCATCGAGTTTGCCTACAACAATAGCTATCATTAAGTATCAAAATGGCACCATATGAAGCTTTGTATGAAAGAAAGTGTAGATCACCAATTAGATGGTTTGAAGCGGGTGAAACTGTTTTATTCAGACCAGATCTTGTTCATCAGCTATGGAAAAGGTTAAAGTGATCCAACAATGACTAGAAACAATCAAAGTCGACACAAGTCATAAGCAGGTATTAGAAGGATGGAGCTAGAGTTTGCTAAAGGTTATTAGGTATTCTTCAAGGTGTCAATAATGAAGGGGGTTATGATATTTGGTAAGAAAGAAAAACTACGTCCACGTTATATAGACCCATATAAGATTACTCAGAGGTTTGACCAAGTCTCTTATGAATTAGAGATAACCCAAGAGCTCTCAACAGTTCATCCAGTATTTCATGTCTTAATACTTCAAAAGTGCATAGGAGGTCCATTCATATCACTCCTACTAAAGATGTACAAGTTATAAAAGATCTTACCTATGAAGAAATACCTATTGCTAGCCTAGATTAGCAAGTTAAGAAGTTAAGGAATAAAGAAATAGCTTCTATAAAAGTTCTTTGGAGGAACCCACAAGTAGACTAGATAAAATGGGAAGTGGAAGAAGCGATGAAATCTAAGTACCCCCATTTGTTCAAATACGAAGAGAAAGTCCAAGATGATGAATTAGAGCATTAACAAGTAAGTGTAATATATAAGTACTATGTGATAATAGGGATATTAAACTTAGGCTTGAACTTGTTTTGGTTGGATAGTTATGCTAACATTCGATGACGAATGTTCCTATGGGGGAAGGATGTAACATCCCGTATTTTGCTTGTACTTGTTCTAATTATATGGAACCTGGTATAGCTTTATGGTATAGGTAACAGATGAGAATTGTTATGCAAGTATTAATGGTGTAGATGGAATTATAGATGTTTCCCACATAATTTAATGTGATGTGACCAAGTTAATGTCGATACGATTATTTAAACTTGTGATCGTAAGCTAGTATTTGAATCTAAAGTTTAAAGTGACCAAGTGTGTATAAGTTGAAGGTTAGATTAAAGGGATTAGGAGCTGGAAATGGAATAAAATATTAAGGTTCTTGCTTTACGTAATTAAGCTAATAGGTGAGGTACCTACTTAAGCTATTTGGACCAAATTAATGGGCCCATGGTTGTGGACCAAATTTGGGACTATACTAATGTACTGATTTGGCCCAAATTGAATAAAAGAGGAAGAAAATGGATATATGGCCCAACACACAAATATGCCAAAGGACCAAGTTAATTGAGACCAAAATAAGAATTTAAGTAAGTAGGTGCATCACCTACTTTGAAAATTTGAGCAGCTTGAATCCTTAAGTAGGTGCATCACATACTTGAACCAATTTTGACCAATTTTAAGGTCCAAAATGCAGCTAGGGAGGTGGACAAAATAGGTCCTTTATAAGGCCAAGTTTCTGGTCATTTTACTTTATTTCTAAGTCACAAAAAAAGTATATTTTACAAAATCTCTCTACTCTCTCTAAAACAACAAGGAGTAGCCCTAAAATTCCTTTTTGGGTTCTTGAAGAAACCCTCACCTTTGCAGCCCAAGGTAAGTGAAAACACTTATGGTTTAGCTTAATTATCTTATGGAAGATTAGGAAAACATGATATAGGTGCCTAATTATAAATACATGGTAGAATATAGAACAAGCTGCTTGCTCACTTTTTCTTTGTTGTTAAGAAATCTCTTTTCTTCTTTGGTTTAAAGTGTGAAGGAAAGTGAAAGTTGAAGTTTTAAGGAGTTCAAATTAAAAGAATAAGTTGCAGAATTGGGGTAAGGTGACTGCTCCATTTTGTTCTCCTTGTATGTGAATTTAAAAGAGAATTAAGGATGTGTTGTTATTGAGAACTCAAGAGATGATGAGTTCAATAATTGATTGCTACAATAAAAGGGATTTGAGGCTATTTTGTGGAATATTTTGTATGTATATGTTATGTGATACTAAGTTGATATTGGATAAAGTTATGATTAGTTTGTAATGAAATATATAAGAAAGATTTGATGGTACACCACCAAACCAATTATTGTATTTATTTACCGCCTAATCTGTTTTGAGTATTTTTTGGAATGTGTAATGAAGCCGAGGTGGTTTTGGTGAATCTTATAAGAACCAGTATGGTATATGGGTGTAATTGGAGGAGAAGGGTTAAAATAACACCCTTGATTGATAGATTAATGACTTACTGCCCGGTTACTATTTTGGGTGAAGTTAAGTAGCCTAACTGTGTTAGTTGGTTTCTAATACTAGTTTACCATATATTCTATTGTAGATAAGTAATCTACAAGGTGGGAAGTCAATCGGGTTAGTTTCAGAGTTATATAACTAGGTATGTAAGTCATACTCTATTTTGCACTCTTTGGCATAAAATCAGACATTTGTTCTGTCAAGTAAGCTTCCAAGGTTATCCTATAACAACTAATACATAATAGCAGCGTATTATATCCCATGTAGCCAATGACCTTGTTCCAACTCTCTAACATATTAAAACACCTCAATACATGCTTATTATTAAACTTGCACATCTATTTTCACTAGAAAATTTTAGGAGTTCTCTGCTTGTTCAAATAAAACTTCATTTGTGTGCCAACAAATCTCTACCTCATTGTTGTTGCATTAGGTGTCCATTTATATGTCTCTTATTAGCAAATTATTGGTTCAAGTAACCATGATGTTATGGCCACCAAAGTAACAATCTCAAAGGCTAAATGAACTAAGTAACATATATCTGTAAAATGAGTGGCAGCTTAGGGGCATAAGCCTAGCATGGGACAATCTCGATACGTTTATATGTGGGTGGCAGCTCAGCATCATAAGCCTAGCATAGGCCGATCCCAATCCTTATATGTCCGTGGTAACTCAGGGTCGTAAGCTTAGCATGGTCCGATCTTAATTTATTGATTTATCACTGATCACCTGGTTATTTGCCTTCTATCTGGCTTACAAATATTATGAAGTAAGAAAGGTAAAAATAAAGAAAGGAACATAATGTATGTAGTCCCACAAGAATATATAAAGGTGGTCTACGAGTACTACTTATACACTTGTATCTAATTTCTGTTGAGCACTTGTATTATGTGTTGTTACCTTCAGCCTTACATATTCAATACATATTTTTGTATTGACGTCCCTCCCGGGGGACCTATATTTTATGCTGCAGGCACAGGTACTTCAGCTCATACACCTCACTAGTAGAAGCGCAGGCTATTCAGTTACTATTGGTGAGCTCCAGGTTGATTCAGGGCTCTCCGAGTGTGTTATATATTTTGGTATTTTGTAGTAAGTCAAGAGTATGGAGGGGTTTTGTCCCGACCTTAACTAAGTCTACGTATCATTTAGAGGCTTTGTAGACAAATGTAAAGTTATGGTAGTGTCTTGCCTTTAGACGTGGTGGCCACAACGACCAAGTATTGTATATATAATTTTGTACTTGCCTATGTAATTATTCTCATCGATATATAATATCATATTTGTCAGAACCTTTGGTTGTCATAATTATATGTATAAGAAGTACAAGGTTATGAATTGGTTCTCTCGGGCCTTTACGGCTACGGGTGCCTGTCCGTCCCAATGTGATTTGAGGCATGACATTATCATTGTTCAGTATTGCCTTCATTGCATTATAATGCCGGAGGTATTTTTCTTTTGTTTCCTTCCAAACCCTTTTCACTTTTGTGCAATTTATAAACTTAAAAGTTAAAAATTCTTAGTTAACTTTTACTTTTTAGTTTTAAATTTTGTGTTTCTTTGTACTCCATTACAACTTGTGAGAAATCATTACAATATGCTTGGTTTGATTCTTTACTTGTTAAAATTGATAATGTTGATTAGGATTTTATCTAAATTAAAAATCCTTGCTTGGTCATTTCCCTATTCAATTAAAATTGTTAAGGGGTTGAATGATAGTTAGAGTTTTAGGTTAATAGTAATTTAGGGATTGGTGGTTTGTAATCGATTTTGTGATTCTATTGTTCTGTTGGATTTAAAATTTTAGTTTATTTTCTCGATAACAGATTGGACGATGTCAATCTTAAGGGAAAATTGTCATAGTATTTGTATTTGGTGTCAAAATTAGGGGAATTATGAGTACTCGTTGGGAAAAATTTCTTGAAAAATTCCATTGTTAGGATTGGGTTTGAATTTCGAAAGATGGTGTATTGTGTTAGTGTGTTGAGAACATTGGTGATACACTAAACTCATTGGGGAATCATCAAAATGCACCCTATATCGCCTAAGTAGATAGTGTGAGTAGAAGGGTTGGGGCATAAGTGTGGTGAGGCCTTATCAGTTTGGTAATCTCCATTGAGCATTGCTAAACTATTTGGCAATTTTTCAAACTCTCACTCCAGCTCGCCAGACTCGACCCTAAAATAGGCTTCTCAATGATGAACTTTGGCAATGGTCCTTGGTATCATCAAACCATTTGGTAACACCAACCTATAAAATTTATATTTTCTAACCCTATCTTGGTACATGGTTTAATCTCATATGGTACTGGGTAAACAAAAACATGTCTCAAAGAAAAAGATAACTCTTCCACAGTCTAATGACAAATATGAAAAAGGCATAACAATTTTAGGTTGCTCTAACCTTGAAAGAACTATGAAAAAGAATATCAAGTTAGCAACTGGAAAGGCTAAGAGGAAGTCAAAACACTATTTCGTGTCTCCAATAATAAGGAGTTTGACTCTAATCATGTACCAACTCTTTGAGGTATCTCTTGACCTCCTCCGAATCTAAGAGAGAAATGGTTTGGAATAACACTCTAATTTGTGAACCACTACCTACTCCAGTGGTTACACCTTTAAAGAGGAAAAAAGATGATCAATGCTCCAAAGTAGCTACAGACCCTCACCCCACGATATTTCCCAAATTGTTAAACATATTGAACATTGAAGTTCAGTACACTATTCATGAAAAGAAGAGTTTGTCAAAGGACAAAGTGGTAGATAAATATTTGTCTTATTGGTATACCATTGAGTACCATGGCTTAGAGATTTAATTCTAGGTCATCATATATCTCAATTTGGGTTTGAGATTTCTATAACATTTATGATATTTTATTACCTGCAAAGTGAAATAAAGGCATATCATAATAGATAAAGGATAATGCACGAGTTGAGGGGTTGATGTGTTCTGATCGAGGGATGATAATTAAAAAATTTGGCGATAAAATAGTTTATTGGCACCATTTGGCTGAAAGGCTTATGACTTGTTTAGATGACTAAAGGGGTTTGTTGGCACTCCTGCAAAGTGACAAGTCATCTTTATTTAATAAGATGGGGTTATATTAAGAAGATACAAATAAATGTACCTCCCTGATTCTGGTTGATCTTTATGTGTAGGAGCCTTATGTCATCTTGAAATAAATATATCCTTCATTATCAAAAGGCAAAATAGTTGGGATAAATTATAGATCGAGATAAATTGAATCTTGGATTGATCATTACATAAAAAATTACTATAAGGGACCAAAAAGCTACTACTTTACTTCCTTTCCCGTTAATCACGGAGACGTGTAGGTGAGAAAAGGTCTCTTTTAGGACTAATTTTGATTTTGAAATATCCCTTAGTCCTTATGTGATATTATTTGCATTGAATCTAATTATAAAGAGGAAGAGAAAAAGGAAAGAAAAAGTTGCCAATTTTTTGGTAATTGGTATTGAGGGTTTAGAGAGTAGTGTTTCACAACACAACTCTTTTTCTACAGTTCCACATCTTAAATCTCCTTCCACCGAACCTTTTGCACAGCACACTCAACCTAGTGACATTGGCCCACCGTTATCAACTTCTCCAGGTACTTTGGGTACTCCATTGACTTAGATTGTGGTTATTTAGCTTTGTCATTTAGCTTTTTCTACTTATGTGATGTAATGACCCTGACACTCATGTTCCTTGTTTTAAAACATTTTTAATGTCTAGATATTTTCTTCAACTATCCCATGTTACTTATGACTTGATGAGACTGGCAATTTGGTTTCTGGACAGTTCGTTTGAGAATTTTAGTGATACCAAATATATTATTGAAGTAGGTTGTAAAACTAGATTTTAAAGTCATAAAGTACTTATTGTACGAGAACTTTCAAATGTGGAAACCCTAATCAGGATGATTGTTCTTGCGGATACTGGCTTCACATACCCATGGAAGATTTTCTTTCGAAAAGTGGTACTCATCATTTTCCTTTCAAAATGGGTTGTGTCGGTCCGAGCTCCTAATCTTCGATTTAAAGTCTTATATAGTCTTATAATGTACTTGGTCCCGTACGAACTAGCAAATGAAAATCAACAAATTGTTTGCACAAAATAAGGTACCATCGATAGAGTAAGGAAAGGGCAGGTAGAAAGCACGCTAATCAAATCCTTTCCCTTCTTAGTCCCAGCTAACAAAGTTCATTCCAGCTCTTTTTACCATTCATTCCCTTTCAGGATCAGTCGTGGTCTTCAAAACTTTAATGAGAGTATGGACGAATCCCTCACTTCATCCATATATTTAAAAGAACGGGTCCTGATTTTTCAACAACAGAGGCAAAAACTTACTTTTTCAAGTTAAAGTCAAAGTCGGGTAGACTAAAATGGAGTTTATTTTACAATACCCTGATACCGCTTTGTGGAAACCAAGAACAGAAGAAAGTCTCGTAAGGATGGCTCTGTCCTAGCTAGATCGAGTCACAACTAAGTCATTATAGAAGACTCAGGAACACTTATCGATAATTCTCCTAAGTGACATCAAAATACTCTTTCAGCCGATTCGAAAGCAGCAAAAGATGAGAATGAATCAGTTAGGAGCACTCTAAAGCGCCGTTGCCAATGGTGCAATCTATTGTACCTTCGAAAACACTTTTACCATAGCCATTTCTACCGGTATCAGATGACCACTGGGATAGGCTTATGCGATCTCGTCATTCACTCGTCTTGCTACTTTAAAACTGTTCAGCGAACACATGGAGTAGAACATTTCTCTATAATATTGTGTAGGTAGACTGATTATTGTAGGTGACTGTTTGACATGGCATGAATCACTGAACATACACTCAAGAATAGTAATGCTTTGAGAAAGGCGTGATTCATTAGGTGAAACACACTAACCGAATAGTTAGAGATGCCGCAAGAAAAAATCATATAGCCTAATTGATTGCAAGTTGAATAAGCTATGACCCTCTTTAGATCATTCTGTAATATTCCAGTGGTTTCCGCAAGAAATTGATTCTTTCGTAATTCATGATAGAATACAACCTAGGAAGAGTTGAACACCTATAACTTACCTCTTACACCAAGGAAGGAAAGTCTCAGATCTTTGTAGTTCTCGACCCCTTTTTATACAGTTCCTGATAGGTTCTTTTGTGGCTATTCACTCTAGCCCTAAAGTACTCTGTGAGCCCAATCTGTTTAACGTGAACCCTTCGTTATATAATAGAAATAAAGTAGTGTAGAGATCCACTAAGTACCCTTATACTAGAGGACATTATAGGTTAAATCTATAAAATCTGAGAGATCTTCTAAAAGCCAATTCAAAGACCCCCTTAAAAGAACATCGTAATAGGTAGTTTTATCATGTATGCGGATTACTTGGTCGATTACCTAATTGAACTAGTCTCATAGATATCTCTTTAGTGTCCCGTCATTCCTTCTTGCAGGAAATCTAACTCATTCTAAGGTAGATCTCTTATAGTCCTACTTAAAGTTAAAGGTAGTTCTTTAGTTAAAGCAAGGAGAGAAGAAACTGAGGAAAAAATGCTCATGCAAACTAAAAAGCGCCCTTATGCTCTATTTTAATTGGGGGGCCGCAACTAAGATCAGAGGGATAAACTTTCCAGTTATCGGAACAAATATTTTAATCAGTTTCAAGTGGTGGGATCATATTCATATATCATAGTGTAATCCCATCTCCTTAAATGACTCTCACTCAAAGTCGAACGAGCATAATCAAAGACAGATGGTAGCGTCTTCTGAGTAGTAGATCTCACGTGCTATCCAAAAGTCTTCATCTGCTCTGAAGGAGTAAATACCCACTCTTTATTCAATCGTACGAAATATGCCAGGATTTAAAATGACATAGCGTTCCTGATAGAAAATGATGACTCTTTTAGAAAAACAAACTTATTCAAGTTCTTTTTCCCAAAGAAGTCCCGCTCTGATTGCCCGATGAGTCATCTACTTAAAAGGAACTAGCCTTCCTTGTTGATCATTTTAATAGAGGGGGATAAAGAAAGTGGAAAAAACAGACTCCTATTTCTCATCGAACATATACAAGAAAAAAATCATATTGAAAACACTCCTAACCCAACTCCTTTCTTCGTAAAGCTCGTGTATTGTAAGTGATCCGAGTCCGAACAAAAAGGGCAAGTTTTCTTATAGGATCCACCCTCCCTACAAAAATAAGAATTCCTTGATGTGTTAAAGATGTTCAAGTTGAAAAGCATAAAGGTCGAACGAAATGCGCCTTCTCCGATTAGAAGGGTACAAAATAAATACCTGGTCTATAATTTTGACAAAAGGAGGACCGCTATTGGGAAATATCTTCTTGGTCGTCATCAAAGAAGTTGAAGTCTGAGGCTTTCTCTTTCCCTGTAAAATAAAAAAAAGTGGTGAAGTCAATCCTAAAGTTCCAAATCTACATCCAACACCTAAACATATAAATAGAATCGAATTGATCAAAGTACAGTCTTGATCCCTAAACTCCTATTGCCCCTTTGAACATGTCTCATCTCATTTAAGTGCATGATTTATTTCATTCTCAGAGAATAGATTGAAAATCGAATCTATAATAAGAGGGTCAATGACTCATAAAAGTGTCGCAGATCTTTGAGCATTTCAAAACTCATGTTTAACTAAGAGGAACGTCCACTTTGATCTCACAAGGCTTAAGAGAAAGCCATTTACTCTAAAATCCATTTCTAAAAGAATAGAATAAATGAGAAAGATAAGTAATTTGGAACTGCTATGGAAAGGGGGTCGGAGAAATAGTTGGGGGTTGAATTAGTCTTTTTGGGGATAGAAGGACTTGAACCCTCACGATTTTAAAAGTCGATGGATTTTCCTCTTATTATAAATTTCATTGTTGCTGGTATTGACTTGTAGAACGAGACTCTATCTTTATTCTCGTCTGATTAATCAGTTCTTCAAAAGATCTATTAGACTATGGAGTGGAATCATTTAATCTAAATTAGCATTTGACAGAAACATAATTTATTACCTTTTTAAAATATTTTTAATTTGTATAAGATTCTTTGATTATAATATATCCATATCATTTTATAAATAGGTTTATAACTTATTAATATTTTGAATGGAGAAGGTGAATCTAGATGTGTTAAAATATAATTATTATATAACAGAGATTTTATTAGAAATAATTTTTTATTAATTATGTTATAAAAAAATTATCATAGTTATTTTACCACAAACCGATGCAATATCCAAATATATATATATATATATATAAAGAATAATTGAAAATTAGGGCGACACCTCCACTTTAACGTGGAAGTGGAGGGAGAGTCAATCATGTATTAAGCATATTGGTGGCAACACTTTAATATGTGTGTTACACTTGTTTTAATTATATAGAAAATGACTATTAATTCTACACATAAGACTGTTGTATTACCATTTTCGATAATTTGATATAAATATTTATAAATATGCCAAACGTGAGTTGTGTAAGTTCATATTTTGGAGTTCTTGTGTTTTTACTTCAAAAAACTATATATATAAAGTTATTCAAGCTCGGGTTCTACTAGGGCGGTATCCGAAGCCTTTTCGAAGAGGTTTATTGCTTAGGCGCAGGTTGGCAAGCCTACCCTATCTTTATATTGAGCTTATTTATGGTAATTGTGCACTATTATGCTAGTTTTGGACAGGAAGTTGTAGTTTGCGTATCATTTGATATAGATATCATGCCTTATTTATTTGGTTAGGACCTTGTTCTAGTAAATTTTAGTTACATTATATTTTAGTACAATGTAGTATGTATGAGCTTAGGATGTGTTATTTAAGTTGCAAAACCTTAGATTCATATCTTTTTCACTAAGTTACACAAATGGTTCTTCAAATGTATTTTAACTCCAGTTTAGGGTCAGTATATACTTTATTTTTGTTATTTATTATGAAATTTGGCACCACTATGGCATCGATTACGCTATGGTTTGAGATTTAATCTTATTGTAGGGAATGATTTCTATAAGTTTTGGTTCAAATTCATCTGGATATGACACGACCCGACTATGGGCCTTACCGTAATGGGCATCCCAAGTCCAACCAGGACCGGGGACCACCCCCAATACCCAACCCAACCGTCCAACGCATACCATGAGTCAAATGAATTCCAAATATATAACAAGATAGGGAATAACTATACAAATATAGATTCTGGGATAGGTCTATATTCGAGACAACCCAAATGAGCCCAACCATCCCCAAACCAATCGATAGCCATAACAAAACCAAAAACAAACTACTAAGGCTGACACCACTACCGATCCCGCCCATACCAACCCATAGAAGTTCCACAAAAGCCTCTAACCAAAAGAAAAACAATATCCAGTTGGGACATGCCCCTAACCATATCCAAAACTAATATCCATAAACAAACTAAAGTATGAAATAACATCCAAGAAATATTGCCTTATAGAAAGATGGAAGCTCAACAATTCAACCCAATACTTGATCCCAAAGTTCAATCTCTAAGCAGGAAGAGTAGAACAGTCGGTTCCTGCATCGTGTGAGGATACAATCGCCTGAAGAAAGGTTAGCGGGCAAAAACAAGCATGAACTAAGGATAAGGATAAAATAATGTCATCTAGTAAATCCAAGTAAACTGACCATATACATACAAACCATAAATATATATATATATAACTATTCTGGGAAAGGAAACTTGGTTTAGCATGCATTTGAAACCATTTACCTGGGTATGTGAAGCTTAACCATCCTTAAACACCCAGGGGCTATATGGGTCCAGTTTAACCCCCAAAACAGGCCCCGATGCGTGTAGCCCACAAACTTGAGATACCATAAGAGTAAGGGATTCCCAAGTACCCTTCTCCCTCCGTGATACATATATTCAGTGTACTTAGAGTATTCCTGTGTACTTCGTAGTATAATATAAGGTCTCCATAACCTACCTCTCATGTCAGAAAACATGAATTTCCAATGTTCATCCATTGTACTTCCACTTTCACAGCTAGATATCATACCCTGCCGTTATTGGCCAATTAAAACCATTTCCAACAAACTAATCCATTATTCCATTTATTATTAACAAAGGAAATTAATAGTGGTATCTTCATATTGACTATAAGTTACAAGTGTTGTAC
This sequence comes from Capsicum annuum, assembly GCF_002878395.1. Taxonomy (NCBI): domain Eukaryota; kingdom Viridiplantae; phylum Streptophyta; class Magnoliopsida; order Solanales; family Solanaceae; genus Capsicum; species Capsicum annuum. The sequence continues at coordinate 149,281,111 of NC_061122.1, read as the reverse complement.
ATAGACTAACCTTAGGATGTTAAGGGATCCCTGTGTACACATTTACCAAGTTAACTTGGGGAAGTCTCATGTACCCCACAAGTCATTCATTAACATGTTTACTTGGGGGATTGCATCGTACCCCATAAGGAGTTGAATTAACCACAATCACGACCAACAAACCGTTCTAAACCATTTAAACCATTTAAGATTCTATTACCAAATCATATTAAAAGTCCAACAATATAGTAAAAGAATTCTAATAAGCATTTTATCAAACATATTGAGCATATAGTGTTTCAAAAACCAAAATCAAATGCCAATTAACCATTCCCATGCAACCTAGTATCCAAACTACCATTAAAATATGTAAATACATAATTAAAACATTGCAAAACCATATCCCAACCATTATAAGAAAAACCACAACACATTTTTGAAAACTCCAAAACTATACAACAATTAAGCCATGAAAACAATTTACAAAATATGCCTTTAGTTGGAACTAACAATGAGGGAAGAAGTACATGCTTTAAATTGAGTAGATGATGGAGAGAAATCACCAACACAAGCCCCAAATTAATCCTTAAGATAAAACCCTAGATTTCTTTGTACAAGAACTTTAGAGAGGATTAAAGAGTGTTTTCTAAGTGTTAATGAATATAATAATTAGGAAAATAACCTCCTAGGTATGTTAAAAGTTGTGGGGCCTTATTAGGTTAAGTAGGGAAATGTCCAGATTGGCCTCACTTAAACAACATAAAATTCCCGTCAAGGGGTACGACTAACCGTACCAGTCGTACCCTTCAATACAAATGGTACCCACCACTTGTACCTTAGGCCTCACCCATAGACCTAACACTATCTAAGGTATGAATTATCCAAAACAAGTATTACCCAAAGCATGTGACCCGTACCTTTGACCCATACCCCTAGAAGAATAGAATCACAAGAGGTTTGAAGACTGTCCACCTATACAAGTTCATGGTATGACTCGTACCCTAGTTTATGGCTCATGATGAGCCACTCATTCTTGGATCCAAGTTAGTATACCAAGTTTAAGATTAAGTGAAGGAATGACCAAAACCAAACAACCCATATCCAACCATACAACTCGTAAAACCTAAGTCACACCCATTCTAGAACCCAATCCAATCCCACTAATCGACACTGGTCAGCATACGACCAAGGCATCCACTCACACCCTAGTATACGATTGGTACCCACTGGTCGTATGTTGTCCAGAACCTAAAAATCCATCAAATTTTCTAAGGGTCCCAAACCCAAGGTGTTTCAATATCGCCCACAAGGAACATTCATCCCCGAATGATGGACAAGGTAGGCACAAACATGATTTACACTCCTTTATAGGCCTTTACTCTTATCTTTAACAAAGATACTAGAAAATACAGTAGAGTAATTTGCATTATCAGTTAGAAAATAAAAATACAAAGATATTAATCTTTCCTTTAACAAAGTTCTAAAATAAAAGTATGTTGAATAAAATATACCTTCCTCGGAATCCCAAGAGCAGAAAACAAAAGCAAATATTTTGACTTTATGTCCTCCTCCGCTTTCCATGTAACCTCTTCCACCTTATGGTTCCACTATAGAACCTTAACTAAGTCCACATCCTTGGTCCATAACCGACAAATCCTCCTTTCCAAAATCTTAATCGAGACCTCCCCATAAGATAGAGAATCTGAAATACCCAAGCCATCCAAAGGAACCAGCGAAGAAGGATCACCAAGACACTTCCTCAACATAGATATATGAAATACCGAATGAATGGAGCTTAACCTAGAAGGCAACCCAAATTCATAAGCCATATTACCAACCCTCCGCAAAATCGCATAAGGACTAATAAATCGGGGACTGAGTTTCCCTTTTTTTATCAAACCACATTACTCCGTTCATGGGAGATACCTTTAGGAACACCTTATCCCTAACTTCAAACTCCAAGTCTCTACGTCTTACATTTGCATAGGAATTTTGGCCACTTTGGGTAGCCTTACGCCTATCCTGAATAACCTTCACCTTTTCCAAAGCTTGGTAAACTATTTTGGACTGAACATATCTACCTCACCAAGCTCGAACCACCAAATAAGAGATCTACACCTCCTACCATACAATGCCTCAAATAAAGCCATTCTAATACTAGAATGGTAACTATATTATAAGAAAACTCCATAAGAGGTATATGCTCAACCCAATTACCACCATAGTCAATCACACACGCTCAAAGTATATCCTCCAATGTCAGAATAGTTCTTTCCACTTTTCCATCCATCTGTGGATAAAAAGTAGTACTCAGAATCTCCTTAGTAACTAATCCCTCCTGAAAAGACTACTAGAAGTGAGATAAAAACTGCGTACCACGGTCAGAGTTTATTAACATATGTACCCCATGCAACTTTACTATCTCAAGAAGTTATAACTTCGCATAGTCCTCTGTTAAAAAGTTAGTCCGCATCGAAAAGAAGTGAGCAGACTTTGTCATTCTTTCCACAATGAACCAAATCAAATCAAATTGATATCGTAATGAAATCCATGTTTTTAACTCCTATTTCCATTCAGGTAAATCAATTTCTTGATACAACCCACCAAGTCTCATGTGCTATACTTGGACTTATTGGCACACCATGCACTTGGCTAAAAAGTTAGCAAGATTCCTCTTCATACCATTCCAAAAATACACCTCCTTGAGATAATGATATATTTTAGTCAAACCGGGATGAACATCATAGTGCGATTCATACGCCTCAGGCAATACCTTTTCACGACCTCCCTTGGTACCTCAAGATACCACCACCATTGATCTCAAAGACCATCACCTTTATCCAACCTACATCACTCTTAATTCTCATCAAGATAGGATCTTGCATTTTTTTCTTCTTGATTACCACACCAAAAGATGACTGAACCACTTCCTATACTAATACACAACCATCTTTAGAGTCTAGAAGACAGACTCTAAGATTAGTAATTCGGTGAATATCATTCACCAATTTCTGCTTCTTCTTTTCCACAAAAGCCAAACTCCCTACAAATAACCTACTAAGAGCATCAGCAACCACGTTAGCTTAACTTAAGTGATAGTGAAGACTTACATCATAGTCCTTGAGAAGCTAGAACCCTATCCTTTGCCTAAGATTTAGCTCCTTCTGAGTGAAAACATACTATAGACTCTTATGATCTAAAACGATCTCTACATGCACTTTATAAAAATAATACCACCAGATTTTCATAGAAAAAACCAGCGCTAAAAGCTCTAAATCTCAAGTAGGAGAATTTCTCTCATTCACCCCTTTTACTAACTAGAAGCAAAGGCAAACACCTTCCCATGCTACATCAAACATAACCAAGTCCCACTCGGGATGTATCACAATATACCACAAACCCTTCATTACCTTCAGGAAATGTCAACCACAGCCAAAGTTAGCTTATCCTTAAGTTTCTCAAAACCCCCATTCACATTCTTTTGAATAAGAAAACTTTACCTTCTTCTGAGTTAACTTAGTCAATGGGGAATCTATAGAAGAAAACCCCTCCACAAACCTCCTATAATCCCAAGCCAAACCCAAAAAGCTCCAAATGTCATTTGGGGTCATAGGTCTAGGCCACCTTTTAACCATAACCACTTCTTAAGGATCCACCGTGATCCGCTCTCTAGAAATAATATGATAAAAAAAAGATACAACTTTCAACAAAAACTCACACTTAGAGAACATGACATACAACTGTTATTCCTCCAACGTTTGCAACACCACACAAAGATGATTAACATGATCCACCTCTCACAAAATCTTTGATAAAAATGACCACAGAACTGATAAAACAGCATAAAGAAGCCAATTATTTCCCACTCGCCTGAGATTTGTCACCCTGTGCTTGAAAATTATCCCCACTCTACTTATTCCTATCACCCGAAGGCTTTGGGTTAGGGGCACTATCAAAAGAGAAGGTACGCAAACTCCCCTACTTTTTCTTTTGCCATTTACCACCATCTCGACTACCTTTTTGTTGCCCACCGCCTTGTTCAGAAGACCATAACTTCTTACTCTACCTTACCCCAAACTCCACCTATTTTCTTTTTTTTCTTCCATCTATTGCATATGAACACCCACCTATACATAACCATATCTTTGATCCACAATATAGTGTTGCTTTCAAATATCAATTCTCAAGATAGACCAGAAGCAAACTTTCAAATCTTTGCCTTCATATAAGACACCAATTTTGGAGCCTACCTTGACAACTGGAGAAATTTCAAGGCATATTCCTTGAATAAAATTTTTCTCTGTCTCTTATTGATGAATTCCTCCACCTTTGCTTCCCTCATCTCCAGAGGAAAGGTGTAATCAAAAAAATTATTTGAGAAAGTGTTCCATAAGGACAACTCCTCAATATCACATCTATCCCTATATCACTCCTTGTACTACTGGTACGCAACATCCTTGAGCTAGTAAGCTTCAAAATTTACCCCTTTTAAATTTTTAGCCTACATCACCTTGAATATCTTCTCCATTTTATCCAAGAAACCCTACGGATCCTTCTTTACTTTCGAACTGTTAAAAGTAGGAGGATCCATCTTTATACACTGGCCAACCCTTATGGCATCAGTAGATAAAACACTAGATGCATCTCACTCAGTCTGAGCAATAACCAACTGAGCAATAGTATGGATCAATTGACAAAATTTTACATTCATCACCTCACCCTGAAGAGGACTAGTAGCAATCGGTGGATCCCTAGAACTATCAGGGACTAGACCCCTAGACTGAGTATTGATCCCCTAAGTCCCTTTTACATTATCGTAAATAGGACAAAAGAGTTTCATTGCATTCTAGATATTCGAGGCATAATCTGAAAAGTGAACAAACCAGGATTAGAAAGGACTTTAGAGTTGCATCTTGAAACACAATACCAATAAAGTGAAATATTCCAAAATGCCTTGTAGCCTTTCTCTTTATGAGTGTGGCATACTATATATCCTTAAAAGAGACTCTACTAGACACATCTTTGTAGACTTCCAATTAACCATGAACCTAAAGCTTTGATACCAACATAACATGACCCGACCAGGGGCCTTTTCATAATGGGCATCCCAAGTCAAACAAGGATCATGGGCTACCCCAAATACCCTAGCCAACTGTCCGATGCATACCCCAAGTTGGATAAATTCTGAGAATATAAAACGATAGGATATAACTATCCAAATATAGACTCTATGATAGGTTTATAACAGAGACTGTCCCAAATAAGAACTACCATCCCCAAACCAACCAATAGCTATAACAAATCATAAACCAAAATAAAAAATAATAATCAAACAAAGTTTTATTACATAACATAAAAAGATGGAACAGTGACAAATTTAGTCCAACAATGTCAGCCCCAATGCCAATGCCAATAATAAGGATAAAACCATTACTGATCCACCCATACGAACCCATAGAAGTTTCACAAAATCCTCTACCAAAATAAATCAATATCCAGTTAGGACATGCCCCCAACAATAACCAAAACACATATCTATAAATAAATTAAAGTATGAGATAACATACATAAAATTGAGCCTTCCAAAAAGATGAAAGCTCACCATTTTAATCCTATAGCAGATTCTGAAGACCGATCGCTATGTAAAAGGATTAGAACAATCGATTCCTGCATCACATGGGGATATAGCCTCACGAAGATGGGTTTTAGATGAACTATAGCATTAATTCAGGATAAGGATAAAATAATATCATCAAGTTAATTGTCTTCTTCATTTTTCCTGGTAGGCCTATAGGGGCCTAATTATGTTATGTTTGGTTTTGACTTTTATTACTGTGTTACTTCCTATATTGAATTTGTGTAGCACGATAGTTTTTAAACTATTTATCCCTATTTATTGTTGACTTAGATGACACCCTCGCATTTTAGTTATACTTTTCCTGTATTAAGCTCAATTAGTCAAGGATGCCTACTGAGTAATTATTGCTTTAGTACTCATACTACAATTTTGCATCTTTCTCTAGATGCCGACTTAAGTACTTGTAGCTAATGTTACGTGATTTTTATTTTTTCAGTACTGATTCGGATCAGCGTAAGCTTGTTGTCATCTTAGGCTGATTCTCCCCTATCTATTCTACTTTAGTCTTTTTTATTTGAGGCTGCTTGTATATGTAGCATATATTTTGGATTATTTTTAGTACTCTGGGGATCGTTTAGTAGTGGCTCTAGTACCGACCATACCAGGTCTTAGGAGGAATTAATTTATATATTTTGGTCCCTTTCCTTCTCGCATTTTGATATACTTTATGTGTTTCATATTTATTTTTGCTTACTTTTTCTATTGTTATCATTATATGTGGTCTCTTTTGGTTTCAGTCCGGTAGCCCGTTACCTATCATTTTGATCTATGGGTTGGCTTACCTACTAGTGGGATAAGTTAGGCGCCATCATGACTTTAAAAATTAGGTTTTGACAGCTTGGTATCAGAGCCTAGGTTTGACTAGTATTGTTGGCACTAGAGGCAATGCTTAATAGAGTCTTGCGGATCTAATGAATATATCTGTATATGATATTGGGGAAGTTAAGAAGCATTTTTAGAAAAAAATCTCATTTTCTTGATCCATTTTCTTATGTTAGGTCTGAGTTAGTTTTTAATATTTATTAGTTCACTCATTATGCAGATAGCTAGGATGCAAGGTATGGGCATTGGGAATTAAGAACTCGTGCCTACTACCTGAGTTTCGATTAGGTGTTGTGGTTGATCTTAAATTCAGGGAAGGATAGAGTAGCAACCCTAGTTCCAGATCATGCTAAGGATCTATCACCTGATCATGTCATAGTTCCTAAGACTGAGAGACCTATAAGTATTCTTCCACCATAACTATAAGTAGGCCACGGGGCAACTGAGGCTTCACCAAATTTTATATTCTTATTGGTCCTTCAGGATGGATTAGTATAGTTATTGGTGTTAGTTAGTGGTCTGCCAGCTGAGGTAGCTCAGCTAGCAGCATATATTGGTATTGATTTAGGGGTGTAGCCTGCAATAGCAACATTTAGGATAGAGGTTGTTCAAGTACTAATAGTCCTATAATAGATAGTAGCCCAAACTATTCTATCTTAAAAAAAGCAGAAGATATTAGGTCAGTTTTTGAGATTGACTTCACCCAGGTTTGTCAAGAATCTAATAGAGAATTCTTATGAGTTCCTATCAAGTTACAACATAAGATTACAGAATTTGGAGTTGACCGAGTTGCATGGAGTAGAATTTATTGCCTATAAGATAGGCATGACAATGACGTGGTTCTACAGATATTATCTTGATTCCAAGTTAGCTTTATCTCCTCTGGTAACTTGGACTCAGTCCTGCAAGCCTTTCTTCCAAAAATATATGCCTTAAAGCATGCACGAGTAGCTTCAGGATGAGTTTTCTTTATTAAGATAGGGTCCTATGTTAATTTTTGAGTATGAAGTAAGATTTTATGATTCTACCTATGTAATATGAGCAGTTTGATGCTTTGTTAGAGGATTAAGATTACCACTTCGTAGGGCTACACAGAGTTTGGTGACTTTTAGGATGTCTTTTTTTAATATTGTTGAGCATGTTTATTCTTTCGAGGAGGTGGATGGTAAGGCCTAAGGGATAAGAGACCTTATTACTAGGGAAGTTACATTAGGAGCTACAATGGTTCACAGTTCATAAGTTGAGGGTTTCACATTAGGTACCCCCAGTAGTAGCCTTAATTGCATCAGGGTATGCCTAGTCGAAAAGTTTAGGCATCACTTTAGATATCAAATTTGGGTCAACCTATTTATCATAGTTCCAGCGGTCATAGCAGCAGTTTTCCATACAAGGATGTTCAGTTAGGATCGTGGAGTTTGGGTGGCCTTTATAGATCTATCAGACCTTCTAGATAGAACAGGGTGCCTGGGGCATGTTATGATTGTGGGGTTGTTGGTCACTTCACCTGTGAGTGTCCCTAGAATGGGATAATTATTCCTTAAGTTTAGACTACACAATTGCTCATATCTATGCTGTTGCCAACTAGGGTTGGTGTATAGGGTCATTAGGGTGGTCCCCAAGGTTCTATAAGTGGTCAGACAAGCACCCAGTTTAGTATTAAATAGGGTTATTTGTACTCTATACCAGGTAAACTAGAGGATGAGGCTTCAAATGCTGAGATCATAGGTATAATCTTTGTATCCCATCAACCAACTTCTACATTGTTTGATCTTGATTCCATATTTTCATATGTTTTTGCTTATTTTCATCATAATTGAGTTTATGTTCAGAATTATTATCTATACCATTATGGGTAGCTACTACTGTGGGTAATTCATTAATAGTAAATTGAGCATATAGATCTTATTTTGTGACCATTCGGGTGTTTGATACTTATATTGATCTCATTTTCCTAGATATGGTAGATTTTGATGTGATTTGACGAATAAATTGGTTATATCCTTACCATGCGGTCTTAGATTATTTTATTAAAACCATTACCTTGGCCTTGCTTGGTGTACCACTGATAGTGTTGTAGTATTCTATTAGCTGCACGTCGGCATATATTATTTATAATATTTAGGCTAAGAGACTGATATTGAGGGGTTGTGAGTTATTTCTTTCTTATGTTCGGATGTCAGTGCTGAGAGTCCATCACTTGACTCATTCATTATTGTTTACGAGTTTGCTGATGTTTTTTTGACCGACCTACTTAGCATTCCTCCTAAGCATGATATACAGTTTATTATTGGCCTCGAGTTAACTACCTAACCTATATCTATGGCTCTGTATAATATGGATCCTATTAAGCTGAAGGAGCTAAATAGTCAGCTTTAAGATCTACTAGGTAAGGGTTTTATCAAACCAAGTGATTCACCTTGGGATGCCCCAGTTCTATTTGTGAAGAATAAAGATAGCTTTATGCATATGTGTATCGACTACAAGCAATTCAATAAGATGATAGTGAAGAATAAATATCCTATACCTCGTATTGATAATTTGTTTGACCAGATTTAGGGTGCAGTAGTATTTTCTAAGATAGATTTGAGGTCTGGGTACCATCAATTGAGAGTTAGGGATGCGAACCTAAGACAACCTTCAGGACCCGTTATATTCATTATGAGTTCCTGGTGATGTCTTTTGTATTGACCAATGCCTAACAATTTTTATGGATGTGATTAATCTTGTGTTCTAGCCATATTTAGACTCCTTCGTAATAGTATTTCTTGATGACATTTTAGTATATTCGAGGAGTAGGAAGTAACACAATACTATTTTAGGACTGTGCTCCATTCTTTGAAAGATCATCGAGTTTATGACAAGTTCTCAAAGTGAGAATTTTTTGTTTGAATCTATAACCTTCTTAGGGCACGTAGTGTGCTAGGATGGTATCATGATGGACCCAACAAAGATTAAGCCTATTTGCAGTTGGGTTAGGCTTACGTCACCTACTGAGGTTCATAATTTTGTTGGGCTGGCAGGTTACTATAGGTGGTTTATTAAGGATTTTATCATCAATTGCAGGCTCTTTGACTAGATTGACCAGGTAGGAGGTTCTGTTTCAATAGTATACAAGTTTTGAAGTGAGCTTTTTAAAGCTCAAGGATTTTCTTACTTTAGCTCCTATTCTAACTCTTCTAGTTGGCGGGGATGGTTTTACGATCCACTATGATGTGTCTAGTATTAGTCTAGAGTGTGTTCTGATGCAGAAAGACAGTGTTATTTTATATTTATCAAGGCAACTGAAGGTGTATGAGTGCAACTACACAACTCATGACTTAGAGTTGGCAGTAGTATTATTTTCGGTTAGGATTTGTAGGCATTATTTTTATAAGCTTCACTGTAATTAATCACCTTATACTTCAATATATTATAACCTAGAAGGTTCTTAATTCTAGGCAATGTAGGTGGATTGAGTTGCTTAAGGACTGTGATATTTTTATTCTCTACCATCCGAGCAAGGCAAATATGCTATCAAAATCCTTGAGTTGTATGTTGGTGAGTATGGGCAGCTTAGCCTTCATATTAGTTTATTAGGGACCGTTGTCTTTAGACATTCAGTCCTTAGCTAACTTAATGGTTTGTTTGGATATTTTTGAATCCCGAAGGATCATTTCTAGTATTTAAGGATAGAAGACTCTGTAGCATTTGAGGATACGTTTTGAGAGGTGATTCTAGGAGGGCCACCTTACATTCTGAGGTTGTTCTAAGGTTTGACGATTGTATTAGTCTTCCTAGGGTTGGGGATTCGATTCAGTTGATTCTTTGTGAGGCTTATAGCTCCAAATACTCTATTCATCCTAGGACAACTAAGATGTATAAAAATTTTAGGAAGTACTACAAGTAGAGTGGTATGAAGAGAGATATACCAGGGTTTGTGGCTCGATGCATTTGTTGTTAGCAGGTAAAAATCGAGCACCAAAGGCCTGGAGGATTACTTTATTAGTTACCCATTCTCAAGTAAAAGTGGGGACAAGTTATTATGGATTTTGTAGGTGGATTTTCTTACACTTATCATGGCTTTGATAGAATTTGGTTCATTGCTAATCGATTGACGAAGTGTACATATTTTATCCCTATTCGAGTCTACTACAGTTCTGAGAGGTTAACCCGTGATTATATTCAGGAGGTAGTTCTCTTGCATAGGGTACCTTTGCCCATAATTTTAGATTGAGGTGTCAATTTACTTCTAGCTTCTGGAGGACATTTTAGGATAAGATGGGTACCCATGTTGACCTTAGCACTGCATTTCACCCCAGACTGATGGACAGTCAGAGTGAACTATCACAGTTTTGAAAGACTTGCTCTGCGCTTGCATGTTAGATTTTAGGGGCCAGTGGGAATAATTTTTACCTTTAGTAATATTTTCATATAATATTAGCTTCTAATCTAGCATTCACATGGCCCCATTTGAGGCATTGTATGGTAGGCAATGTCGATATCCTGTTTGTTGATTTGATACTTCTAAGGCAAGGCCTCATGGCAAAGATTTGTTTCATGAGTCATTGGACTGTGTTCGGGTAATTTAGTACAAGGCATGAGCGGCTTAAAGAATACAGATGAGTTATGCTGACTAAAGACGTCGTCCATTGAGGTTCAGAGTTGGTGATAGGGTCTTCCTGTAAGTATCACCCATAAAGGGTTTGATGAGGTTTTGTAGGATTGGAAAGCTTAGCCCCAGACATATTGGATCCTTTTAGATTCTACAGACAGTTGAGGAGGTAACATATGTGTTGCCATTGCCTCATGCCTTCACAAACATTCACTAAGTATTTCATGTATCTATGTTGCGACTGTACATTCCAGAGGAGTCCCACGTGCTTCGAATTGAATCGATTTAGTTGGATGAAAGAATGGCATTTGTAGCTGAATCAATGTTCATTTTAGCCAGAGATGATAAACGGTTTTGCTCGAGGGACATTCTAGTGGTTAAAGTTCAGTGGCGCCATCATCCAGTGGAGGAGGCTACCTGGAAAATCGAGTGTGAGATGCAGGCCTAGTATCCTTACCTGTTTGAGCCCTCAGGTATTTCCTTATGCTTTACTTTCGCTGACGCAAGTCCGTTTATTAGTGGATGTTGTAATAACTCTAACAACCATTTTCCTTATTTTCAAATATTTTTAGTGTTTAAATCTTTTCTATAACTATCTCAAATTATTTATGACTTGCTGGGACTGACAGTTCGATTTCTGGGCGGTTCATTTGAGAAATTTAGTGATACTAAATATATTGTCGATCATTTAATCTGAATTAGCATTTGGTAGAAATATAATTTATTGCCATTCTAAAATGTGGTTTATTTGTATAAGATTATTTAGTTATGATATATCGATATTACTTTATAAATAGATATATAACTTGTAAATATTTTAAATGAAAAAAGTAAATCTAGATATATTAAAATATTATTATTATTATTATTATTATTATTTTTCTATAATAGAGATTTTATTAGAAATAATTTTCTATTAATTAAGGTATAATCAAATTAATATATTCATTTTACCACGAACTTATGCAATATATATATATATATATATAAAAGTGTGAAGATCCTTAGAAAAGTGATTTGAACTTTTTGCCCTTCATTAAAAGACTCCACAATAGACAAAACTATCATTTACCATATTAGTAAATCATTTAATTATTTTGTAATATTTAGGTATCCCATTAAAATTTGGTTATTAATCTTTCATTATTTAAACATAATTAAAAATACTATTAATTTTCAAGGTTATTAATCTTTCCTTGTTTAAACATAATTAAAAATATGATTAATTTATATTTGAGGAACATATAATAAATTAATCTTTTACCTAAAAAGACATAACCAAATATGAACTCTAATACTAACAAAATACTATTTAGTAGTTATTTATTGATCGACTTTGTGAGTCCCTTTTTAATAATAACGTAACACGAAATAGGTAATGCATAATGATGTTGTCGTAAGTGTATCATTAAATATTTACATCTAATTATGTACGCTCTTTGATTAAAGATATATACAATATTGATTTTGAGTAATTAAAGAAAGTAAAAAGTTTGTCCATTATGATAATTAGCTGTAGCAAGGTAAAGAAGTGATGTTGGACAAGATCAAAAGATAATAATATATTCTTACAGAGTGTGTTTTTTATTTGTGCTTTCTTAATTATTTTTTTTATGTTTTAATCTCTTTCTGTTATTTTTTATATTATCAATATTAGTATCAACCATAAATTGGATCATAGAGTACTAATAATATTTATGTTTGAATTTGATATGTCGTATATGTACAACAAATGCTCCTTTGACTTAATTTTTCTGTACAACTTTTTATTTGATGAGTAAACATTTTTACTTCATAAAATTTTCATTTTATGTATAGGTTTATTAATTAAGATGAAACACTTATAGTGTCAAATTATATCTTTAAATAGATACAACATTTATTTTAACTCAATTGCTATTTTTTTATAATTTTATTTCATTATACATAATTATACTTATTAACACAAGACACACATGCAAAGCACGTACACATGATTAGTACATATATATGTGCGTATATATATATATATTTATATATTCATATACATATACATATATACATACATATATATACTTATACATATATAAATATATAAACACAAACACACTCACACATATATATAGTAGGGTAACTAAAAATAAAAGTGTGACACTTCCACTTCCAAGTGGAAGTAGAGGCAGAGTCAATCATGTATTAGGCATATTGGTGACAACATTTTAGTATGTTTGTGTCACGACCCGAACCAGGGCCTAGACGTAATGTCCATCCCAAGTCCAACTAGTATCGGGAACTGCCCTTTAACCCAACCCAACCACCTTTAACAGCCTTAGATGAGCTAAATTTTGAGCATATAATAAGATTTTGTAGATACTCTCATGAAGACTCTAGTATAGGGTCACAACTCTGACTGACCCAACCGAGTCTACGCACACCAAACCAACTAACCAATCATACCAAACAAAAGAGAAAATCAAAACATAATATGATAATTAAACCCAAAATGTAATACGGTGGAACAACCAACAATATCGTCCAATGATTTCATCCCCAACACCAATGCAAATGCTTAGGCCGAAGCCCATACCGATCCCACCCATACAAACCCCCAAAGTACCACAAAGCCTCTATCCAAAAGAATACAAATATCTTGTTGGGACATACGCCAAAACATGGACAAGACCAATCTTCAAAACAAAAACAAAATGTCTAAGAATATCCATGTCATGAAATGGAAACTTCGAGAAAGATGGAAGCTCACCACTTTAATCAAAATTCTATCCCCGAGTCAATCACTATATAGGAGGAGTCAAACGGCCGATTCCTGCATAACGTGGGTATACAACTACTAGTAAATGGGTTAATGAATGACCTCTTGCATGCATCTCAGGATAAGGATAAAATAATGCCATTTAAACAACAAAGTAAAACTATCCATTATGCATATAACCATACATATATATATGTGTGTGTGTCGGTAAAGGGAATTTGAATTTAACATGCATTTAAAACCTTTACATAGGTTGTGTAACCTTGTCGTTTAACCTTACCCATGGGCTGTATGGGTTCATCTTCCCATGCTGAAAGAGTCACAGTACGTGTAGCCACATGACAAGGAAATAACCCAGGGGATGACTAGTACATCCCTCTAATATAGAACGCGACACTCTCATATGTTCATAGAAGACCCCTCATTTTAGCAAATAGGATTTTCCAGATATGGTTCCTCGGAACCTCCACCTTCCACGACTTAGTTACTCATCCCACCACTAATACCCAAATTAAAACCATGTCCAAAAAATCCAGTTACCATTTATTAATCAAGGCCAGTTATTAGTGGTATCGTCATACCAACCATACTTGCAAGATTTACCCATAGCCAAACCATTTAGGTTAAGGGAACTCTCAAGTACCCTTTTCTATCTACCATATTACTCTCTTAGGAGACTACCATGTTCTCCACAGGCATAAAAAATTATCCTTTAACCTTTGTAAACCATTTAAATAATTTATAGTTTCATATATAAGCTTCAAAAAAGCAAGAGTTCCATTTAAAGAAGTTAATGCAATGATCATATCTTTATAAGCATTTCATCAAACACCTTGGGGGTATAATATAAACAAAACCAATTCTAAACAACATTAATCCATTACCATGCAAACCAATTACCCTAAACCATTATTGATGCATATAAAAGCATAATTAAACCATAGGAAACCATAACCAAGCAATTATAAACAAAACGCCTAATTAATAATTGAAAACCATAAACCATGCAACATTGAAACCATGAAAACATCCATAAAATCTAATATTTTTAGAAGTAATAAGTAGGGAAGAGACACATTCCTTAAACCAAGAAAGATGATGGAAGAAAATCACCAAAGTATGCCCCAAAGTAATCCCTAAGATGAAATCCTAGCTTTTTTGCCCCAAAAACTCTTGAGAGAATTATGATGTGTTTACAATAGTTTTCTAAGTGTTAACGAATAGAATAATAGGGTAAATAACCCCCTAAGTGTATTAGAAGTCATGGGTCATAATTAGGGTAACTAGCTAAATGTCAACAATACTCCTACTTAAGTCTTTTAAATACCCGTCATTGGGATACGACTAACCCTCTTACGAGTCGTATCCTTCCTTACAACTGGTTTCCACCAGTGGTACCCAGGAATTAACCTTTAGATCAGATATTGAACAACCTGTGACTCATCCAACCAAGTCATAACCTTATCATACAATTCGTACCAATGATCTGTATCCTTGGTAGAATGATATACCAAGAGGACCAAACACTGCCTACCATACGAGTCACCGGTATGACTTGTACTAACCCTTATGACTTGTACCCCTAAGTCGTGACCATTCTAGCGATCAAAACCATCCCAACAACTAACACTCGTCAACTTATGAGCTGACTATACTACTCGTACCCCAGCATACGACTCATACCCTGGAGTCATATTAGGTCTAGAGAATATTTTTCAAGGAAAATTTCTAAGGCCAAAACCCAGGATGTAACATTCTCCCCTACTAGGAAAATTTATCCCTAAATGATGACAAGGTAAGGGTAACCACACAAAGAGTTATTTGTATTATCAAACATATTCCTAACCTTCATCAAAGTTTAGAAAAAATAGGCAAATATATTAATCTTTTCTTTAACAAACTCAGAAAATAATGATGTGTTCATGAACACTTACCTTCCGCACAAATTCCAGGTGAAGAAAACAAGAACAGATACTTGGACTTTGTGTCCTCTTTCGCTTCTCACGTAACTTCTTCTACCTTATGGTTCTGCCACAGAACCTTAACCAAAGTCACATCCTTGGTCCAAAACCGATGAACTTTCCTATCTAATAAATCAATCGGGACCTTTCCTAAGACATATAATCTGGGATATCCAACCCTTCCAAAGGAACGACCAAAGAAGGACTAAGCTTCCCCTTTTTGTCAAACCGCACTACTCTATTAAATGGAGACACCTTTAGGAATATCCTATCCCTAACCTCAAACTCCATATCTCTACGCCTAACATCCATATAAGACTTTTGGTGACTTTGAAAAGAGTTAGGCCTATCCGAATTACCTTCACCTTCTCTATAGCTGGATAGACCAAATCGTGCCCAAACATATCCACCTCACCAAATTAAAACCATCTAATAGGAAATTTATACCTCCTACCATACAACGCCTCAAAATGAGCCATGCCAAGACTAGAATAATAACTATTGTTGTAAGAAAACTCTACCAAAGGTAGATGCTCAACCTAACTACCATCGTAATCAGTCACGAATACCCAAAGTATATCCTTCAATGTCTAAATTAGTATCTCTACTTGCCTGTCTAATTGCAGATGGAAAGTCGTACTCAAACTAACCTTAGTACCCAATCCTTTCTGGAAATACCACCAGAAATAAGATATAAACTGCGTTCCACGATCAGAAATAATCAAAATAGGCACCCCATATAGCTTCACAATCTTTTGAAAATACAACTTCACATAATCTTCTGCCAAAAAGGTAGTCCTTACCAGCAAAAAGTGAGTAGACTTGGTCATCCTATCCATGATGACACAAATCGAATCAAATTGGTTTCAAACCTGAGGAAGACCGAAAACAAAATCCATAATGATCATCTCTTACTTTCATTCAGGCAAATCTATTTCTTGTTGTAACACACCAGGACTTATATGCTTAACCTTAACCTATTGTCACACCATGCACTTGGCTACGAAATGAACTATATCTCTCTTTATACTATTCCACCAATAGATCACCTTAAAATCATGATATATCTTTGTCGAGCCAAGATGGACAACATTGCATGACTAATGCTCCTAAGCTAGAACCCTTTGTAGAAACCCATCAACATTTAGAACACAAAATCTCCCTTGGTACCACCGAGTACCATTACCACAAATCTCAAACACACTACCTTTTTTCTACCAACATCACTCTTGATTTTTATCAAGACTGGATCTAGCACTTATTTCTCCTTAATCGCTGCACCAAGAGATAGTCGAACCACTTCTTGAACCATCACTCCACTATCCTTGGAGTCCAGAATACAAACTCCAAGATTAGCCAAGCGGTGAATATACTTCACCAATTCCCACTTTTCTTTCTCCAAATAAGACAAACTTCCCATAGATAACCTGCTAAGAGTATCAGCAACCACGTTAGCCTTACCCGGGTGATAGTAAAGACTCAAATCATAATCTTTGAGAATCTTAAGCCACCTTCTTTGCCTGAGATTAAGCTCCTTCAACATGAATACGTACTTTATACTCTTATGATCTAAAGAAATATCTACGTGAAAACCATATAGATAATGCCGCCATATTTTCTAAGCAAACACAACCGCTAATAACTCCAAATAATGAGTAGGACAATTCCTCTCATGTACCTTTAACTGCATGAAAGCATAGGTAATCACCTTCCTATACTGCATCAAAACACAACGAAGACCTACCCGTGATGCATCACAATAAACCAGAAATACATCATTACTTTTTGGTAAAGTAAAAATCATAGCTGAAGTCAACCTATCCTTCATCATCTCAAAACTCCCTCACAAGTATCCAACCAATAAAACTTAACCTTCTTCTGAGTTTACTCAAAGGAGCAATAATCAATGAAACAACCTTTCAAGGATTAACTATTATCCCCTTACTAGAAATAATATGACTGAAGAATGTTATGACATTCAACCAAAACTCACACATAGAGAACTTCACAAATAACCCTTGTTTCTTTAAGGTTTGAAACACCACACGGGGTGATTAGCATGATCCACCTCTCTTCTTAAATACGCTAGAATATCATCGATAAGCACAATGACAAAGATATCAAAATAGATCCTGAATACCCTGTTCATCAAATTTAAAAATGCTGCCAGAGCATTGTTTAACCCAAATAACATTACCAAGAACTCAAAATGCCCATACGGTGTATAGAAAGCCATCTAAGGGATATCCGCCTCCCTAATCTTAAGATGATGGTACCCATACCGAAGATCTATCTTAGAACAAAACTTGGCACCCTGCAACTGATCAATCAGATCATTAATCCTATGGAGAGGATACTTGTTCTTGATCATTACCTTGTTCAACTACCTGTAGTCAATGCACATCCAAAGAAAACCATCCTTGTTGCATATAAAAAACATTGGTGCACCCTACAAAGAAAGACTAGGAAAAATAAACCATTTATCCAGAAGATCCTTAATTTTCTCCTTGAGCTTCCTTAACTCAGTCGGTGTATTTTATATGAATTTTATATGAAGGAATAGATATTGGATGAGTGTCCAGAAGCAAATGAATACCAAACTATATTTCCCTATTTGGAGAAACACCAGGACGATCATCCGAAAATATATCTAGAAACTCATTAACAAGCAGAACTGACTGAAAATAAGGACTTTCTGAGTTGGAATCTTTAACCCAGATCAAGTTATAAAGACACCCTTTATATATTAACCTTAGAGCTCTAAGATAAGAAATAAATATCCCCCTAGGAGCTAAAGAAATACCCTCCCATTCTATTTCTGACTCACTAGGAAACCTAAAGATAACGTTATGAGTCCGATAGTCTAAAAATACATAACAAGAATGCAACTAGTTCATACAAAATTTCATATAAAAATCCACCATCCCCAACTCAAATAGATCTACCAAGTTTTCCTATCACTAATAGATACCACACACCCCCTATATTCCCATTTAGAAATGATCAAGTCTCCTACAGGGATAGACATAGAAAAAGGGTCTAAAATAATTTTTGGATCAAAATAAAAAGAAATAGCTATTTTAGGAGTCACATAAGAAAGAGTGTATCCTGGACCAAGCAAAGAAAATACATCATGGGAAAAAAATTGTAATGCACCAGTAACAACATCAGGTGATGCCTCAGATTCCTGCCAGGACGCCAAAGTATACAACCTATTCCTACTAAAACTAGAACTAGGAGCGGTAATAAAAGTAGATTCCATACCACCAGGTGTAGGAGCAAAATATAAAGCCACCAAAATCTTATTAGCTCTTATAGCAATCTTGTTGACTGGGCAAACCTTGAGTCAAAGGCCTATCTAACCATATTTAAAGCACTTATCTCTTTTTTATATAGATTTATCAATGAAGATGACCACATAATTGACAAAGAATGCATGGAGAAACAGACTGACCTCAACTCTCCTGAGATTGGGCAACCTGAGCCTGAGAGTTATCACCACCTTGCCGACACGTGTCACCCGACTACTGTGGGTAAGGAGAACTAGAGGCAAAGAAGGAACAAGAACTCCCCACATTCTTTTTGTACCACTTCACACCATCTCTACCACCTTGAGACTACGCATATCCCTAATTAGAAAACCTGCCCTAATTTTCCTACTTATCCCCAAATTCTGCCTTCTTTCTCTTATCATTCTCAACCTGCTATGTATGAACTATCAATCTAGAGAGGTCCATACCACTGATAAGAATATCTTTGAGCTGATAAAATAAAAATCTAACTCCCTCCATATTAGAAGCATGCATAACCATAAATATCTTCTCCAGTTCATCCAAGAATCCCTATGGGTCTTTCTCAACCTTCAGTTTTGTAAAAGTAGGAGGACACATATTCATAAGCTGACAAACTCTTTTGGCCTCAGAAGATAAATCACTAGCCACACCCCACTCAGCCTGAGAAGCGACCATCTCTGCAATAACATAAATAGACTGATGAAACTCCATATTTGTCATGTCCCCCTGAGTGACTTGAGGAGCAGTAGAAGGAATAGGAGGAAATTTAGCACAATTAGGAATAGGACCATGAGATCAAAGATATACTTCAGACATAGGAGGTATCCCTTTAGCACTATCCCTAGATGGGATTAAAGAGTTTCCTTGTGTTCTATATCTAAGTGGCATGATATAAAAGACAAAAAACCAAGAATTAGACAAAATTCCAAAACTGAGAATTTTAAGAAAGTCAAACATTCTTAAAGCTCTCCCAGGATCTCTCTTATAAGTGTAGCATGCTTAACACCCCTTAAAGAGACTCTACTCGACATGACTTTATGGACTTCCTAGTTGACCATGATCCTAAAGCTCTGATACCAACTTGTCATGACCCAAACCATGGCTTAGACATAATGAGCATCCCAAGTCCAACCAAGATCGGAGACCACCCCTTAACCCAACCCAACCACCTTTCATAGCCATAGATGAGCTGAATTTTAAGCATATAACAAGATTTTTTAAATGCTCTCATGAAGACTCTGGGATAGGGTCATAACTGTGACCAACCCAAACGAGTCTACCTGTACCAAACTAACTATCCAACCATACTAAATCAAAGAGAAAATCAAAACACAATATGATAATTAAACGCAAAAAATAATACGATGGAGCAACCAACAATATCATCCAATTATGTCAGCCCTAACACCAATGCTAATGCTAAGGCTGACACTAATACCGATCCCATCAATGCCAACTCCTAAAAGTAAAAGCCTCTATAAAAAATACAAATATATAATTGATACATGCCCCCAACCATGGCCAAAAACAATATTAAAAAAACCAAATTGTCTAAGAATATCTATGTCATGAGATAGAGCCTTAAGAAATGATGGAAGCTCACCACTTCAATCCAAATATTATCTCCAAGTCAATCACTATGTAGTAGGAGTTGAATGGCTAATTCCAAAATAGCGGGGGTATACAACCGCTAGTAGATAGGTTAGCAAATGACCGCTAGCATGCATCTCTAGATAAGAATAAAGTAATGTCTTTTAAATAACCATGTAAGACCATTCATAATGTATAAAACCATATATATATATATATGGGTGCTAGGAAAGGGAATCTGAGTATACCGTGCATTTAAAACCTTTACCTAGGCTATGTAACCTTGCTGTTTAACCATACCCATAGGCCTTAAGGGTTCAGATCCCCTACTGAAAGAGTCCTAGTATGTGTAGCAGCATGACCAGGAAATGTCCCATGGGATGACTAGTACATACCTCCAATATAAAATATAATACTCACACGTGGTCATCGAAGACCCCTCATATTGGCAAATATATGTTTCCAGTTTCTTTCCACCCAAAACCTTCACCTTCCATGGCTTAGTTACACATCGCGCCATTAATACCCAAATTAAAACCATGTCCAAACAATCTAGTTACCATTTATTAATCAAGGCCAGTTATTAGTTGTATCATCATACCAACCATACATACAACATTTATCTATAGCCAAACTATTTAGGTTAAGTGGACTTTCAGGTGTCCTTTTATGTCAACCATATTAACCTCTTAGGAGACTACCATATTCTCTACAAGTATAACCAATTAGCCTTTAACCTTTGTAAACCATTTACACAATATATAGTTTGGTATATAAGCTAAAAACAAGTAAGAGTTCCATTTAAATAAATCAATACAATGGACATTTCTTTATAAGCATTTTATCAAACACATTGGGGGTATAATATAAAAAAAACGAAATTTAAAGAAAATTAAACCATTATCATGCAAACCAATTGTATGAACCCGCAAAGGTCCCTCGTAGTCTGAGCTTTTTGAGCTTGTCAAGTGAAGTGTAATTCTGGCCTTAAAAGATTGAGAAGAGACTTCCCCAGTTATTGGTATTTAAACCATATAGAATTTTCTTAAATTTGACCTTTCGTCATGTAGATAATTGAATTATCTTTCCAACGATACAAATTTCATCCAAATCTAGTATCGGGGTAAGAAGTTATCGCCATTTTATCGAGAGTTGTTGGAACTACCCAGGTGCGATGGATGATTCGATGGATCGTCGAGTCTGTGATGGACCGTCGAGTCTATGATGGACCATCACTCGGCCCATCCAAACCAAAGCAATAAACCCTTTTTTGGCCCAAGTGTGATGGCCAAAATGACGGACTGTCAAAGATGCAATGGACTATCGCTGGACCGTCGCATTGTGGTAGTGTAGCCTCACCCTGGCCATCGTGCGACAGATGATCTGACAGACCGTCGGACTTGTGACGGACTATCACTTCAACTGTTGCAGCCCCTGTTCAATGTTTTAACTCATTTTAACAAGGGGTTTTTGGGTCTTTTTCCTTTTAACCCTTATATATATTCCAAATGAACTTGATAGCCTCATTATTTCTCAAAACATCCAAATGCTAGGGTTTCTTCCTCAAGAGAAAATCTAAAACCCTTCTTTAAGAAATCCAAAAACTCACCATAGATTCAACAAATTGAGTTGAGATTTGAGTTCCCCAAGTTCAAGGGTTGCAAGAACCTCTCTCAAGAGTAAGAAGAAGAGTTTAGAGCAATGTTGTTCATTCAATTTCATAATCTATGGTATGTAGGGTTTTTAACAAGGTAATCCTTTCACCCTTGTGCCCAAAGGCTTATTTAAACTACAATTTCTCTGCAATTTATGAGATTTTGAATGAAATTAAATTGGGGTTTTTTCACCCATTGTTATTGTATGCAAGCTTTTGATGTTTTCCATAAATTGAGAGTCTAATGGCATGATTTCTACATGTTTTCTTGAGAAATTGCAGCTGGGTCTATAACCCATAATTTTAATTCATAAGAAGTTAATAGTTGAAATGTTTGAGATATTAAAGTATATGATTATGTTGAGATTTTGAGACAAATTGCTAAAATTTCAAGATTTCTACATGAGTTATGAATCTATATGCTATCTATTATTCTTTTGATGAATTTTAACTTGAGATTGAATTATGGGTTATTAAGCCCTACTTGAGACTTAAGATTTTTGATAACTCTTATGCTATAAGAACCCATGATTTGAGTACTCTGAGATTATTAAGAAATGTTTTGACCTAATCGTCAGTGAGTTTTGAAATCCACTCTACTACATGAGATTACGGATTTGATTATTGGGTTCGTGGTGAACCATTAGATTATTTCTAAAAGTATATTTTTATGAGATGAGTGCAGATAATCTTAAGGGAGTAGTATTTAGCACCGATCGGCTAAGTTACTATGGTTTCTTACCCTAAAATTATATGCCACTAAAGATTGGGCCTGAGCCTGAGTTTATGATTATTATTAGGCCTAAGGACGAGTTGATATTGGGCCCGACACTGAGTTTGTTTAGTGATCATTGGACCTAGGTTATACTCCTTGGCAAGAGTATGATGCCTCTCCCCAACGTGAGGTCTCTTCCTTAGAAGGACAAAATGTTAGACTCTATGTAGCTTGCATGGTTTATGTAAGTTAAGAGAAACTCTCTAAACTAAAGTATTTTCCATTGAGATATGATATTTTTCTTTTAAAAATAAAATACTTTCCCTTGATATGAGTATTTTTCCCTAAAGCTTGAAATGAGATATTGTCCTAACGTGAATGAAATGGCTTCAAGTATGTTCCAAAGTTATATAAGTTCGAATTCCAAGTATTTGAGTTCAAAAGAGTTATGAGTTCTTAATAATTGAAGAAGTTTTACTCTCCATAAGATATATGAATTTGTTAAAAGTATTGCTTAAAGTTTCCTTTAGCCTTAAGTAATGATAATAAGAGAAGAGTACAAATTTCAAAGATAAAAGTATAATGACTCATGAGATTATGTTACATGTTCCATTTTACATAATTCATGAGCTTTACATTTTATACTTATTCAAGCCATGTGATTCATCACTTATTATATGGATGATTTTGTTAAAGAGTATTGATGTTGTTTTATATAAATGCTTGCACCCCCATATACTCAGTACATTCCCAAGCGCTGATCCACATTTATATTTATGTGCTACATTATCTTATAATGCAGGTTTAGGTGCTCAGTCCTAGCCTCATTAGTGACTTTTGAGTACCTCTATATACATTCCTGTAGTGGTGAGTCCTCACAGGTTGAGGACCTATCCTCAGACATTTCTATATTTGACAGATTATGGTTTTACGTTTAGTTTATTTTGAGTCAGTTGGGGACCTATCCCGACGGCTCTCTAGTTTATGGATTAGTAGAGGCTTTGTTAGAATAGTTATCAAATTGTTATTGTGTTGAGAATTCCAGTATTATGGTCGTTTGTACTGAGTATTTTCTCTGTATCTACCTTGATATGTTATAACTATGCCAATGTTTGAATTATTTTA
The DNA here is from genome assembly GCF_002878395.1 of Capsicum annuum. Taxonomy (NCBI): domain Eukaryota; kingdom Viridiplantae; phylum Streptophyta; class Magnoliopsida; order Solanales; family Solanaceae; genus Capsicum; species Capsicum annuum. The sequence goes on along the minus strand of NC_061122.1, from coordinate 149,256,994 downwards.
TCATGAAATGAGTGTTATTACTAAGTAGGTTCAAAGGGTCAGCTTGGGGCTACTTGTAGCCTTAAGTACCGTGTGACATCCTGGGAGGCAATTTTAGGTCGTTACAAACTTGGTATCAAAGCCTAAGGTTTTGAGAAGTCCTAGTGAGTTTGACAAGCTGTGTTGAGTAGTCTTGTTTGTCGGTGTGTAGCGTGCCACATCTATAAGCAAGAGGCTACAAGATATTTTTGGAAAATATTATTTCTTCTTTCAGATTCTATCAACCCTACAGTTTTCCCTCTCATCTAATAATTTATGCTTTTTTATTTTCAGAAAATGTCTCCCCGAAGAGCGAATGTCTGCGGAAACAATAATGAGTAACCCTCACCTGTTGACCCTTTGAATAAGACGGTGTCTCAAGCTGAGTTTTGGGCGGCCTTTTAGGTGTCAGCCCAAGTAGTCACCGTCAATGTTCGGACCAATAACTAGGCTATAGTTGCTAATCAATAGGTAGGTGATGTAGCTATGGCTAGAATTCGTAATTTCATGTGGATGAATCTGCCAGAGTTTTATGGGTCTAAGGCAGATGAGGACCCATAGTTGTACCTTGAGGGGTTGAGAAAGATCACACAGGTGATGTATATTTCTAAGGAACAAAGTGTTGAGTTAGCATCCTATAGGCTGAAGGACATTACTTATGACTAGGTTGTATCATGGGAGGAAGGGTAGAGGTGAGAATACCGCTTTGATGACTTGGCAGGTGTTCCAAGATGGAATCTTAAACAAGTTTTTTCCGCTTTAGATGAGGAAGGCAAATGTTTCAAAGTTTATAAACTTGAGGCAGGGCTCCATGACTGTTAAGGAGTGCTTCTTAAAGTTCAATCAGTTAGCCAAGTATACTCCTGATTTGAATTCTTACAATTGGGCTAGTATGAGCAAGTTTGTGACAAGTGTTTCTAGTTTGGTAATGAAGGAGTTTAGGACTGCGATGGTGCATAGGGATATGGATCTGGCTAGATTGATGACGCATGCCTAATAGTGTAATGCCCCGTATTTCGGGCTATATTATAGACTATGATTTCAATGCTTTGATAATTCTAAAGCCATAAATCCTATACCAATATGGCATGTTAATTATTTGAGTAGTATATGAATCCATTCAAGCTTGAATTTAGACCATAGAGGTCTTTCAACTCAAGAACGAGTTGAAACTATTTCGATCGATTAAGTTTTAGTGAATGTTGTAATTTGTGCCAGGTTTCATTGACCATAACTCTCTACACATATCGAATTAGAGAGCTTACTATATGCCACATGATAGGTCTTCGAGTTATCTTTCCAATGATACCAATTTTGCTAAAATCCGGCACCCGACCAAGAAGTTATGGCCTTTCAAAGTAATATGTGTTGCCTAACCAATCGCACATGGCCACTGGAAAGCATAGGCAATAGCACAGGCGGTGCCTATGTAAACATAGGCGATAGCATAGACGGCACCTATGTAAACATAGGCGATGGCATAGAAGGCACCTATGTAAAGGTTTCAAGTAACTTAATGGTCCTGTTCCACCCTTACTTAGCCCTAAACACAAAATTCAGCTCCAAAGACCCCAAAATACACATTCTTTATCGAAAGTGCTCAAGGATTCTCCTTAGGGTTTCAAAATTAAAATCGAAGTAGCGCAAGATTCAACTAGGGTTTTTAAAAACTAATTATATATTTGGAATCCCCAGAACGTAGGCTTCAAGAAGCACCTATAATCTTCACATATAGAGGTACGTGGGGTTATCTCAAAAATCTCATGGGCTTTAAAAATTCATGTTTTCAAACTGGAAGTTTTGAAATTACGAATATGATTATGTTTTAAACGTTTTATGATATTGATTTGGTCTTTAGGCCTAATTCCAATGTAATTTGATATATTATATATGGATATGCATGTGTTTCATAATGATGATAAATTGAGAGCATGATTTACATGGAACCCCTCTTGATATGATATTGTTTTAAGTTTTCACATGATATGAATCATTTGAAATCATCTTGAAATGCATGTCATGAAATGTCTTAAAAATGTCGTGATTTAGATATGGTTTTTGACTTTTAAAGAGAGGGTTGTTTTTGCTTATGTTGAAATATGTTAGATATGATGATAGAATGAAGAGAGTGATATGATACTGATTACTTACAAGTCAGTTATAATGATACCCTACAGAATATGGTATGTGATTGAATTATATGAAATTTGAATGCATTGATTTTTCATGAGAAAGGTGGATGCCCAAAGAAGGCGTTTGAGTGAAAGGGCTCATCGCTGAAAACTGTAGTTGCCGATGCGGGTAATATGATATTGTATCCTACATGGGAGGATAATAAAAAAATTGGAACATCTAACATGGGGGGATTCCCTGCAGTGTACTCACATCGGGGGTATACCGGCTCCAAATCCTGGCGGCTACTTAGATTGGAGGCTTGGACGCCGAGCACTAGAGGCGGATTCCACATAGCCATGGAATTACAATTGTAGGGTATTTTACCTAGCTCAATCGCATGACATTGGTATTGAAAGCTATTACATTATGCCCATGTGTTTTCAAGTAATTTGATATAAAACTGCTTTATAATGGCTCTGACGTATATTGTGTAAAAATATTATATTTCTATTTTGATTTCTCTGCGTACCAGTACTTTTGTATTGACCCCTTCCTCTTCCAGGATTGGAGGCACAGTCTAAGGGTCCAGACAACCAGTAGATTACTTTCGACAGAATGCAGAATCAAATGGTGAGCGTTCTATATTTTAGAGGGCCTGATGTCTGCAGTTTAATTTATCATTTCTTAGTTTTGGGTCTACTTGGGCCTTGTTCCAGTTTTCAGATAAATATTTATTTTAGTCATGTAATAGAGATTTTGCAGACGTTATAGAGATGTTGATTGAGATTGTGGGACATTATTCCCCATTATTGTTTTCATGTGATCCTTGACCATTTTTTCGTTATATAGTGTATCTTTCGTATTTTTTTCATATAGGTCATGTGCATGATTTCCAGATAGATAAGGGGTGTTTCGGGCCTTGATGGTTTGGAATACTCATCACGGCCAGGACCCCGGTTTGGGTCGTGACAAACTTGGTATCAAAGCACGGTTCATGGTCCTAGGGTGTCTGTGAAATCGCATCGGGTAGAGTCTTATTTATGGGGGTGTAGTGTGCCACACTTACAAGCAGGAGGCTATTCGACATTTAGGAATGTCTCTCTTTCTTCATGTTCTAGTTCGTGCAATAGAGTCAGAATATTCCTCTTTCATACTCAAATTTATGCTATGGTGTCGCCCATATGAAAGTGACAGTGATCCCAATTCTTTCCTTACTCGAACATTCTCAGACATGTCTTATTATTGGGCTGATTCAAGTACAGAAGTTTAGAGTCAAAATAGTATGGTTCATTCTGATCGAATCATATAAGATTTTTGCAAGGACTTGAGAAGAGTCCATTAGTGCTTTAGAGTGTGTTGGTTCTAGTGTGAACCTTGATTTTGATAAAATCGTGCTTTTCAGCCTGTAGTATTAAGTGTATTCAGTTTTTTTAGAACTTATGTTGCCAATGTCACGCTTCAAAGGTAATAAGGTGTAGCAGAATGTTGGAACTATATTTCCACCCAAATAGTAGTATGTGTTAAAGTGTTGTTGTCATGACCTATTGGTAATGAAATTAGACCAAGAAGTTGGTGATGTGAAGTCACAAAGTTAGAAGTCAGAGTGAGAATGATTTACCCCTTTATAGTGATAAACTAATTTGGTAGCTAGCAACATGTGTGGACAGTATGGTAGTCCATGGAGGAAGTGTTTGACTCTGATTTTATTTCCACAGAGTAAGATGTGTATTCTTAGTTCATTGAATATTACGTATTAAATCTCTATCTCATGAAATATTATCATCAAAGTGTTGTTAAAACATAAAGTCTAGTGAAGCCGTATGGGGATCTTTCGATTCACTAGCATAGTTGACTTGTCATTCATCCCATTTTCTTGTTCAAAATACAAAATCAAAGTCTAATGACGCCGTGTGAGGCCTATTTTGATTCACTAGCAACTTATTGTTCTTGTGTAGGTTTAATGTATGTATAGTTGAATCTGGTTGCATAAGATTGAGCCGGTAAAAAGATGATTCATCCTTGTGTGTTATTAGTAGAAGGTAGAGAAAGAGTTGTTAGTCAGGGTGATTTGTTGGTTGCTTGAATGTGAAAATGTCTATATTAGCGAGTAAGTTATGATTATAGACTCGTGGTTGTTTGAGGAATTTGAAGGAAGTCTAAATGTATGCTTAAGTAAGTATGAGGTCAGAAATCCGCATAAGTAGAGAAGATTGTATGGGTTTATAATATAAGATTATGGTTGATCATGTCTATTAAATGGCTTTACCCCTTGACCTTCTTTTTGTTGGTAGTTGTAAACTAGTATAACTTGTGAGAAGGTAGGTAGTAGATTTTAAGGTTTTTGAATAGAACGTGTCAATTTTATGGACTAGCATATTATTTTGCATTTCTCATTGGTGGCAAATGATTGATACTAAACTATAGGCTTAAATTTAAATATTGTGGTGGTAAATAGTGGCAAGAGTTAGATGATGCATATTTTGTGGGATTAAATTAGTAGGCTTGAGGTGCTGAAATAGTACATGCTGATGGATTATGATAAGGAAAACCGTTAGGTCATGATCGATTATTATGGTTACAAAGTTCTAGTGCACTAGTGTTTCGTGATGTTTATTTATAGTTTCCAAGTGAAAATTTTGTGTAAGGTTGGGTTGTAAATCATGCATAGCACTAGATATTAAGTTTAAATAGTTGATGTCCATGAAGGTGGATGTGAAGATTTCTTGGTTAATGAATACTAGTTGTATAGAAGTGATCTAATAGGCTTGAACGAAGCAAGCAATAGATTAAGTTTATTTGATTTCTAGTGATGTATGATATTGTATGTGGGATGTAGAAGTATGCTTAAGGTGACTTGAGGTTGCGGTATTCTTTCTAAGGCTATTGCATATTGCATGTGGCTAGTAGTACCGTTGAGTTGCTAGATTGAGAAAGACTAGTAGATGTTATATGGGTTCTAAATAGTTTTGTTAAAGAGTTTTGATTGATAGTGTTGAGCTTTTTATATGATCTTGATTCTCATAGTAATAAGGCATAAGTTGGGATTCTCGATTTTAGTACACTATGTCAAAAGTGTTTTGGTTCATCAAAGGCTTGGTGATATCCATATTAAGTGTTAGAATCTAAGCTTGAGCTTTGAAGGTTGAATCGATAAAAACAAGTGTGCAAACTAATGTATCCCAGAAGGTAGTCATTTGGGTTAAGTTCTATGATATGCATGCATTGTCATTTTTTTCAGAACCTAGAGAGCAATAAGTTTAGTTCAGTTAGAATCTGGTAAAGGATCTCCCAAACTCTAGATGATGACGTGAAGCTGAGGGGGAGATGATAGAACGAATGACCAAGTAAGGTTCTCAGGTTTTAGTAGTGATGCAATATGATTTAGAACATTAGAAAGTGAGGGTGAGTCTCAACCCATTCCTACCTCAGTATTTTTTTAGTTATCCGGATGCTTACTCATGCCTTACGATTCAGTTCTATGATCATAGTTCATGATTCTTGTATATGATAGAGAGTCACTTACTCTTCCAATTCCAAGATAATGAGTTCTAGTTCATTCAAGTAGTCGAAATCACATTCCTTATGTTATGAACTCTAGTTGAGGTCATGCAACTATGACGCATGTACTCACTCTTTATAGTGTGCTCAGTCCCGCATGAAAATCTTTTCATGCTTCAGGGTCTTATGTTTTAACCTTTTAGTGACCCTTCCTATGCAATTATAGTGGTGATGATGTAAACATTCTTGTTGATGGAAGATCATAGTATACTTGTTTAAATAAGGACATAAGTATGAAGTAAGATTTGGGGTCAAGTTCTTGATACATATGATGGTTAGTGGAAAAGTTTGTGTGCGTATGTCTTAGGGTAGCACGTGGGAGTTATATTAACAATAGTTTAGAAACTATGTGAAGTATGTATTTATGGGTGGTTGACTTGAAGTCAACATGTGGTTATAAAATAGGCTTGAATGACATTTTGGGATTGTAGTGGAAGGTCGCAATATGAATTAGCGACTTCATATTAAGTGTTCAGAGTAGTCATTCAAGTGGTAAGGCATGTTATACTTATGATGCGATCTTTAAAGGAGATATAAAAGATTGCATCATATGGTTTAGAATAATAGTGTGGTCTGGCATGTTGTATTTTTGTGACTTAGAGTTAGGCTTGATCATGACAAAGGGATTAAGTTATTTTTGACATTAGTAGAAAGATTTGTCAATGCTCATATGAGAATTTTAAGTTGAGTTGAATGAATATGATATTTATATGGAATAGTATAGTTAAGGGATATTTGGGAAGTACGCTAAGCCTGAAAGTAAGAAGTTGTATTGCCAAAGGTCTGAAAATTCTATCCTAATTTAGGAGTTATATGTCTATATTCCAGATTGCAGAGTAGTGTCAATGTTGTGATTTCCTTAGTTGGATGTCTTGTGTAATCTATACCCAAGATTCATGGCTCCCTATTACTGCTAGAATTTCTTTAGAGAATTTTGCTGAAGAGATACTCTAGTTAAGTATGAGGGTGTAGTATAATTCAGTCTGTATGACCAATAAGTTAGTTTAGCAGTCAGATTCGCATGACTCGTTTTCTCGTCTTTACACTTATTCATGCTACTCAAAATCTCAGTCATGCTACTGATCCAATATAGAGTATACCTATAGTTACGAGTATAGACCAGTTCATGCATCATGCATTAAATTTAGATTCCAGATGTTCAGTTATGATTCAATTCATAGCTGCCCTGTGCATCACCTCAGTTTCCCGAGTATCTTAGTGAATTGAGAATTTATAGAGGGACATTGGATCCCAAGGGGGACATACCTCATTCAGTTGGATGCATAGATTCTTATTACAAGCCTCGCACCAACTATCATTGCATATTCAGTCATACATTCATATGTCAGTTCAGTCAGATATACATGTATTAGAAATGCATGTTCAGTAGAAAGAGTTTAGCTTATTAGTATATTTAGTCCTGCGTTCATGAGAACAACTCAGTCACAGATCCATGCGTCGGATATGCATGTTCATTATGACAATTCAGCTTATGAATAGCTTCAATCGTGTATTCCATGCCTCGAATATGCATGTCCAGCATAAACATTTAAAATATCAGTAGTTCTAATCTTATAGTCATGTTTTTGATCAGTGTATTCTTTCTTAGGAACATATCATGTCCGCGTTATCCCATACCCTTAAGACTTCGACATTCTATCCATCATTCGGGGACAAATAATCCCAAGGGGGAGATAATGTAATGCCCCACATTTTGGGCTACAATTTAGACCTTGATTCTGATGCGTTGATAATCCCGAAGCCATAAATCCTATGCCAATATGACATGTTAATTATTTGCGTAGAATGTGAATCCATTCAAGCATGAATTTAGACTATAGAGGTCCTTCAACTCAAGGACGAGTTGAAACTATTTCGATTGATTAAGTTTTAGTGGACGTTGTAATTTATGTCAGCTTCCATCGACCATAAATCTCTCTATATATTGAATTAGAGAGCCTACTATGTGTCAAATGATAGGTCTTTGAGTTATCTTTCCAACTATACTAATTTTTCTAAAATTTGATAACCGAGCAAGAATTTATGGCCTTTCAAAGTAATATGTGTCGCCTAACCAATTGCACATGGCCACTGGAAAACATAGGTGGCACCTATGTAAACATAGGCGATAGCCTAGGCGACTCCTATGTAAACATAGGCGATGGCATAGGCGGCACCTATGTAAAGGTTTCAATTGACTTAAACACTCTGTCTTTGGGGCAAAATGGTCCTTTTCCACTCTTACTTAGCCCTAAACACTAAATTCAGTTCTAAAGACCCCAAAATACACCTTCATTCATCAAAAGTGCTCAAGGATTATCCTTTGGATTTCAAAATAAAAACCCAAGAAACTCAAGATTGAACCGGGGGTTTTAGAAACTAATTGCATATTTGGAATCCCCAGAATGTAGGCTTCAAGAAGCACCTATAATCTTTGCATATAAAGGTACGTGGGGTTATCTCAAAAATCTCATGGGCTTTAAAAATTCATGTTTTCAAAATGGAGGTTTTGAAATTACGAATATGATTATGTTTTAAACGTTTTATGATATTGATTTGGTCTTTAGGCCTAATTCCAATGTAATTTGATATATTATATATGGATATGCATGTATTTCATAATGATGATAAATTGAGAGCATGATTTACATGGAACTCCTCTCTTGATATGATATTGTTTTAAGTTTTCACATGATATGAATCATTTGAAATCATCTTGAAATGTATGTCATGAAATGTCTTAAAAGTGTCATGATTTAGATATGGTTTTTGACTTTTAAAAAGTGGGTTGTTTTTGCTTATGTTGAAATATGTTGGATATGATGATAGAATGAAGATAATGATATGATACTGATGACTTACAAGTTGGGTATAACGATACCCTACAGAATACGATATGTGATTGAATTAGATAAAATTTGAATGCATTGATTTTTCATGAGAAAGGTGGATGCCCAAAGAAGGCGTTTGAGTGAAAGGACTCATCGCTGGAAATCGTAGTTGCCGATGCGGGTAATATGATAATGTATCCTACATGGGAGGATACTAAATAAATTGGAACATCTAACATGGGGGGATTCCCTACGGTGTACTCATATCGGGGGTATACCAGCTCCAAATCCTGGCGGCTACTTAGATTGGAGGCTTGGACGCCGAGCACTAGAGGCGGATTCTACCTAGCCATGGAATTACAATTGTAGGGTATTCTACCTAGCTCAATCTCATTACATTGGTATTGAGAACTATTACATTATGCCCATGTGTTTTCAAATAATTTGATATAAAATTGCTTTATAATGGCTCTCACGTATATTGTGTAAAAATATTATATTTCTATTTTGATTTCTCTGCGTACCAGTACTTTTATATTGACCCCTTCCCCTCCCAGGTTTGGAGGCACAGTCTAGGGGTCCAGACAACTAGTAGATTCCTTCCGACAGATTGCAGAATCAAGTGGTGAGCCTTCTATATTTTGGAAGGCCTGATGTCGGCAGTTTAATTTATCATTTATTAGTTTTGGGTCTACTGGGGGCCTTATCCCAATTTTCAGATAGACATTTGTTTTAGTCAGGTAGTAGAAACGTTATAGAGATGTTGATTGAGATTGTGGGACATTATTCCCCATTATTGTTTTCCTATGATTCTTGACCATGTTTCTGTTATATAGTGTATCTTCTGCATTTTTTTCATATAAGTTATGTTCATGACTGCCAGATTGATAAGGGGTGTTTCGGGCCTTGATGGTTTAGAATACTCGTCACGGCCATGGCCCCAGTTCTGTTCATGATAAATAGATAAAGGCGAACAAGATTAAGTAGAGAGATTGAGTTAGGAGTAATAAGAGGGCTAGATTTGAGCAGCATGAGTATAGCCAGCCTCGGTTCCATGGGGAGAACCATCCTCAGTTTCTGAGACGACCGTCTATCCCAGCACCTTAATCAGCTAGTGCTCCCATGCCTAGAGGTAGGCAGGATAAAGAGGGCAGGTCTTATATGTTTAGGTCACAAAACAGTGTTAGTAACGGGCCCCGTTATCCTCTTTATGTTAAATGTGGTAGGGATCATCTCGGTGAGTGTTTCATAGATCTGAGAGGTTGTTTTGGTTGTGGCAAGTAAGACCACAAACTTAGATACTGTCCTTATGCTAGACATGGGAATAGAGATGTCTGAACTCAGGCACAGGCTACTAGTGCACCAGCTCCTATACTCCATCCCGCCCCTACTCAGGGTGCTTCATCTAGCACTACTGGCAGTTAGCACCAGAATAGATTCTATGCCTTACCATCCCATCAGGACCAGGAGGTGTCTCTCGGTGTTGTTACTGGTATGCTCCGCATCTTTTATTTTGATGTGTATGTGTTGTTGGACACCAAGTCAAGTCTCTCTTATGTGACCCCACTGGTAGCTGTGAATTTCAAAATAAGTCCCAAAAAGATTCTTGAGCATTTCCTAGTCTCCACTCCCGTAGGGGCATTAGTTGTTGCTAAACAAGTGTGTAGAGATTGTCCTGTTACTGTTCTTCATAGAGTAATACTTGCTGATTTGATAGAGTTACAGATGGTAGATTTTGACCTTATTTTGGGTATGGATTGGCTTTATTCTTGTTATGCATCTATAGATTGTTGTACCCATATGGTCAAGTTTCAGTTTCCTGATGAACCAGATTTTGAGTGGTCTGGGAGTTTGGTATCTCCCAAGAGTCATTTTATCTCCTATCTCAAAGCCAGAAAGCTAATATCCAAGGGTTGCATCTATCACCTAGTTAGAGTCAAAGACACTAAGTCTGACTCTCTAACTATTCAGTTAGTCGAAATTGTTAATGAGTTTCCAGATGTTTTTCCAGAAGATCTCCCAAGGGTACCTCCCAATAGAGAGATAGAATTTGGGATTGACCTTCTTGCCAATACTCATCCCATTTCTATTTCGCATACCTTATGGCACCTGCTGAGCTTAAAGAGTTGAAAGAGAAACTCAAAGATCTTTTAGACAAATATTTCATAAGGCCCAGTATTTCTCCTTGGGGTACACCTATCTTATTCGTGTAAAAGAAAGACAGTTCGTCGCGTATTTGCATTAACTATCATCAACTTAACAAGGTCACCGTCAAGAAGAAGTATCCTATTTCAAGAATTGATGACCTGTTTGATCAGTTGCAAGGTGCAAGTTATTTCTCTAAGATAAACCTTAGATTCGGCTATCACCAGCTTAAAGTTAGGGAATGAGATATTCCAAAGACAGTGTTTCGAACAAGCTATGGTCACTTTGAGTTTCTAGTCATGTCCTTCGGGAAAGCCAATGCCCCGTCATCCTTTATGGACCTCATGAACTGAGTATTCAAGCAATATCTCTCTATGTTTTTCATTGTCTTCATAAATGATATCCTTGTGTACTCCCATAATAAGAATGACCATGAGAATCATCTTAGAATTATCTTACAAACCCTCAGAGATCACTATTTATTTGCAAAATTTAGTGTGAATTTTGGCTAAGGTCTGTAGCCTTTCTGGGTCATGTTGTTTTTGCCGAAGGATTTAGAGTTGATCCCAAAAAGACAAAAACTGTAAGAAATTAGACTAGACCTGTCTCTCCATCTAACATTAGGAGTTGCTTGGGTCTAGGGAGTTACTATCATCGTTTTGTTGAGGGTTTCTCTTTTATTGCATCTCTCATGACTAGATTGACCCAAAAATAAGTTAAGTTCCAATGGTCAGATTTCTTTGAGAAGAGTTTTCAGGAGTTGAAGGCTCGACTTACTTCAGCCCTTGTGTTGACTTTGCCTGATGGTACTGATAGTTTTATGGTATATTGTGATGCCTTTAGTATTGGTTTGGATTGTGTGTTGATGCAAAGAGGTAAGGTTATACCCTATTCCTCTAGGCAGTTGAAGTCTCATGAAAAGAATTACCCAACCCATGATCTTGAGTTAGCTGTTGTGGTCTATGCTTTGAAAATCTGGAGACATCATATTTATGGTGTCCATGTTGATGTGTTCACTGATCATAAGATCATGCAGTATGTGTTTAATCAGAGGGACTTGAATCTTAGGTAGAAAAGGTGGTTGGAGTTGTTGAAAGACTGTGATATGAGTGTGCTTTATCACCCGGGCAAGGCCAACATAGTGACAGATGCCCTTAGCAGGTTGTTTATGGGTAGTGTTTCCTATGTAGAGAAAAGTAAGAAAGAGTTAGCTCGTGATGTGCATTATTTGGCTATGTTGGGTGTTAGGTTGCTTGATTCAGCTGAGGGAAATACTTTGGTGCAGAGTAGTTCTGAATCCTCTTTCATTTTGGAAGTGAAGAAGAAGTAAGATAAGGATCCTAGTTTGGTAAGACTAAAGGAGACAGTTAAGGACAAAAAGGTAGAGGTTTTCTCCCAAGGGAGACATGGTGTGTTCAGATTTCAAGGTAGATTGTGTGTTCGATGTGTTGATGATTTGAGGTACAAAATTATGGCTGAAGAACATTCCACGTGGTATTCTATTCATCCCGACACTACTAAGATGTACCGCAACTTGCGAAAAATCTATTGGTGGAATAGCATGAAGAACGATATAGCTAAATTCGTAGCAAAGTGTGGAATGTGCCAATAGGTTAAGGTAGAGCACCAAAGACCTGGTGGTATGATGCAAGAGTTTGGTATACCATTTGGAAGTGGGAGGTGGTGAATATGGACTTTGTGACTGGGTTTCCTCTTTTGTGTCGTCATCATGATACAATTTAGGTTGTTGTGGATAGGCTGACTAAGTCCACGCATTTCTTTCCGATGCATATATCTTATATAGCTAAGACTTATGCTAGATTGTATATCCAGGAGTTAGTCAGGCTGCATGGAGTTCCCTCGTCCATTATTTTGGATAGGGGCACCCAATTTACTTCTCAGTTTTTGAGGGCGTTTCAGTAGGGTCTTGGTACCCAAGTACTTTTGAGTTTCGCTTTTCACCCGCAGACAGATGGTCAGGCTAATAGGACCATTCAAACCCTAGAGGATATGTTGCGGGTGTATGCTCTTGATTTTAAGGATAGTTAGGATGAGCATTTTCCATTGATAGAGTTTGCTTATAACAATAGTTACCATGATAGCATCACGATAGCACCATTTGAGCCCTTGTATAGTAGGAGATGTAGGTCATCCATAGGTTGGTTTGAAGTAGGTGAAGCTGCTAATATTAGGCCTGATGTAGTATTTGAGGCTATGGAGAAAGTTAAGTTGATTAGAGAGAGGCTAAGTACCGCTCAAAGTCATAAAATGTCATATGCTGATGTGAGGAGAAGAGATCTTGAATTTGAGGTGGGTGATTTGGTGTACTTGAAGATTTCACCCATGAAAGGGGTGAAGAGGTTTGGTAAAAAGGGAAAGCTTAGTCCTCGTTAGGTTGGCCCGTATAGAGTCTTGAGTTGTGTTGGTAAAGTAGCCTATGAGGTTGAGTTGCCTACGGAGTTGTCAGCCGTTTATCCTATTTTTCATGTCTCCATGCTTAAAAAACATATTGGTTATTCTGTTGTAGTTGATCCCTCAGAGAGTACTGATATTCAGAACTGTCTTTCATTCAATGAGATTCCTATTGAGATCCTAATTTTCAGATCCGTAGACTAAGGAACAGGGAAGTTCCCTTGGTCAAAGTTTTATGGCGGAACCAGTTTGTTGAGGGTGCTACTTGGGAGGCAGAAGCAGACATGCGAGCTAAGTGCCCTCACCTCTTTTCCACGAGTTCAGATCAATCCTAAGGTATTGTTCTTCCTTAATTCATCCCTTCTAATCTAATGTTCAGATATATGTATCTATTCTTGCATGAGTTCTTATAATTTCTGAGGAATTCAAGAGTTTAGAGAGACTTTGAGCCATTTAGCAAATTGCTTCAGCTATGTATACTCAGATTTTCCTACGTTTCTAGTCTAACTAGCGACATTTGAGGATGAATATTTCCAAGGGGAGATATTGTAAGAACCCACAAAGTTCCCTAGTAGTCCGAGCCTTAGCGCATGTCAAGTGAAGTGTAATTTCTACCCTAAAATATTTAGAAGAGACTTCCCAAGTGGTGTTGTTTAAGCCATATAGAATTTTATAAAATTTGACCTTTTATCATATAGAGAATTGAATTATCTTTCCAACAATACCAATTTAATCCAAATTCGGTATTATGGTGAGAAGTTATGACTATTTTATCGTGAGTTATTGGAACCACTCACATGCGATGCACGATCCATCGGACCATCGAGTTTGCGATGGGATGTAGCTCGACCCGTCGCAACCAAGGCAGTAACCCTCTTTTTCTAGCCTAAGTGCAATGGAAAAACTGAAAGACCGTTAAGGATGCAATGGACCATCGCTGGGACCGTCGTGTTGAGGCAGTGTGGCCTCACCCTGGCCATCGTGCAACGGACGATCTAATGGACCGTCGCTCTGACCATCGGATCAAGGCAGTGTGTCTCATTCCTAGCGAACGTGCGACGGATGACCTGACAGACAATCAGACTTGCAATGGACCGTCACTTCGACCGTCGCAACCCCCGGTCAGTGCTTTAACTCATTTTAACAGGGTGATTTTGGGTCTTTTCTATTTTAATCCTCATATATATTCCAAATGAACTTTATAGCCTCATTTTCTCCCAAAACATCCAAATGCTATAGTTTCTCCCTCAAGAGCAAATCTAAAACCCTTCTGGAAGAAATCCAAGAACTCACCATAGATTCAAAAAATTGAGTTGAGATTTGAGTTTTCCAAGTTCAAGTTTGCAAGAACCCTCTCTCAAGAGTAAGAAGAAGTGTTTAGAGCAAGCTTGTTCATCCAATTTTATAATTTAAGGTATGTGGGGTTTCGAACAAGGGTAATCCTTTCACCCGTGTGCCCAAAGGCTTATTTAAACTTCAATTTCTCTGCAATTTATGAGATTTTACATGAAATTTAATTAGGGTTTTACACCCATTTTTATTGTTACAAGCTTTTGATGTTTCCTATGAATTGAGAGTCTAATGGCATGGTTTTTACATATTTTCTTTAGAAATAGCAAATGGGTCTATACCCCATGATTTTAATCCTTGAGAAGTTAATAGTTGAAAAGTTTAAGATATTGAAGTATATGAGTATGTTGAGATTTTCAGACAAATTGCTGAAATTTCCATATTTCTACATGATTTATGAATCTATATGCTATCTATTTTGCTTTAGATGAGTTTTAAATTGAGATTGAATTATGGATTATTAAACCCTACTTGAGACTTGAGATTTTTATGAACACTTGTGCTATAAGCACCCATGATTTGAGTATTTTGAGATTATTGAGAAATGTTTTGACCTAATGGTCATTGAGTTTTGAAATCTACTCTACTACATAAGATTACCAATTTGATTATTGGGTTTGTGGTGAACCACAAGATTATTTCCAAAAGTAGATTTTTATGAGATGAACACAGATAATCTAAAGGGAGTAGTATTTTGCATCGAGCGGGTAAGTTACTACGGTTTGTTACACCAAAAATATGTGTCACTGTAGGTTGGGCCTGAGGCTGAGTTAATGATTATTATTGGGCCTAAGGCCGAGTTGATATTGGGCCCAATACTAAGGTTGTTTAGTGATCATTGGACCTAGTTTATATTCCTTGGCAAGTGTATGGCACCTCTTCCCAACGTGAGGTCTCTTCCTTAGGAGGACAAAACGTTGGACTGCATGTAGCTTGCATGCTTTATGTCAGTTAAGTAAAACTTCCTAAACTAAAGTATTTTCCATTGAGATAAGATATTTTTCTTTTAAAACTAAAATACTTTCTCGTGATATGAGTATTTTTCCCTAAAGCTTGAAATGAGATATTTTTCTAATGTGAATAAAATGCCTTCAAGTATGTTCTAAGGTTATATGAGTTTGCATTCCAAGTATTTGAGTACAAAAAAGTTACGAGTTCTTGAGCATTGAAGAAGTTTTACTCTCCATGAGACATATGCATGAGTTGAAAGTATTGCTTAAAGTTTCCTTTAGCCTTTAGTAATGAGAATAAGAGAAGAGTATGAATTTCAAAGCTAAAAGTATAATGACTCACGAGATTGTGTTACATGTTCCGTTTTACATGATTCATGATCTTTGTATTTTATACTTATTCAAGCCATGTGAGTCATTACTTACTGCAACAAGATTATAATATTTGGCAATAAGTAAAAACTCATTGTTAAAAATTCTAGTATATAGCAACAAATTAAATCGTGTTGTAGGCATTTCTTTACATTTAGCAAAAAAATTATGATTATTAACAAAATGTTGTTGCTAATTCTATACTTCTTGTAGTGACATTAGCTCACATTAGCAGCGGCGCTAGATTTTTAAAAGAGAGAGATTTGAGACATAGAGAGAGGTTTGAGATATGAGGATGGGTCGAGATTGAGAGAGGTTTAAGACTGAAGTTGCCTAAATGACGATAATTTATATATATCCCTCTTTTTAAATTGATTTTTAAGAAATAAAGAAAAGAATATAATAATTTAAGGTTGATAAAAATTACTGTGGAAAATATAGAGGATTAGTTAATTGTTCCAATACATAATAATTTTCATAAAACTGTTACAATAGTTGTCTTTATCATAATTATTCACAAAATTGTTACTATAGCAATTCCTATTGCCATAGTTATATAATAATCACAATAGTTATATAATTAATCCATGTCAATATCTATCAAACATTTTGGTAACGATCATAACCATCACAATAAACAGTTTTTAGCAATGGTTTAGAAATGGTTCTAGCATATCTGTTCCAGTAGGCTCAATTTCAAGTAGTGACTCATGTTTGTCAATATTTTCATCTTGTTTTGACTTCTTGAACACCTTATAAATATGTGCAATGTGTCTGGTATGTCAATTGAGAAATGTAAAGTGTTTCTTCAGTTGTGTGGTTAAGTTCCATGAATAGTGAGGCTTCAACTTGATTTTGTGTCATGAGTCCATGTAGAACTTGCCTTGTTGGTCTATCACTTAGCATAGAGAATTGTGACTTTAGATAAATGAACTTGGTCCATCTATTGAGAGTGATTATTTGAAAATGGTCATATAACCTTCCCTCTTATCAGTTGAGTGATTGAGATTTTCCCAATTTTGTGCCTTGTAGCCTTTTTCTTCGACAACCATGTTAGAAGCCACAACCTGTTTTCCTATATTACCCTATTTCGAACAAAAACCACCTTGATGAGTGTAGGTGAAGCCTTAAACCAACTTAGGACAAAATCCTAAGTTGAGGTGGAGTAGTTATTGGGTAGGATTTGTGATTCAAAGTTTATAGAATCAAAGACTATTTACTTCCTTCTCTTGTTTGTCCTAGTATCCCTTGTAAATATATAAAAATAAGAGAGAGAGAAAGATAATGAAAAGGAGTTGAAATTTTAGATTTAGAATGTAAATATTTGAGTTGTTTTGGTTAGAAAAGAATGAGAGAAGGACCAAAAAAATGGTCCATAGTATGTCAAATAAAGTATTTTTTAGGGAACAACTAATTTGAGGTCTCATGTAGTACTTCAAAGATCTAGAGTCACTTTAACCAATGCTATACAACCTTACCTGTTGCCTATGTTACAAACCATCATAAGACCTTCATGGTTTTTAACTTAGAACATTTAATTGTGGTAAGATGGAAAATTGGCAAACATATGGTATAGTATACATGTGCATGATTCTCTTTGGAAGAGTGAGTGATTTAAGTTAATTCCTTTATCATAATTTGATTACATCACGAGAAAAGGGATATTCTTATTGTGAGGGCTCTTGGTTGGATTGACCTTGGTTGATATATATGAGGATGTTATTGGTTTGGTAGCAACTAGCCATTACTTGAGTCTTGAAGATCATGAATTACATGTTTTATTGTGCATACTAGTGTCACTACTTGATTTCTTAGGTCATGATGGCACCAACTAAAATCCATCAGTAGGTTAGACAAAACATGGCTCGAAATGAAAGATAATGGGCTAATGGGCCAAAGGTAAAAAAAAATAAGAAATGGAAAGGATATATATAAATAATACTGATGACACTACCCGAACTAGGGCCTATCTGTGTTGGATATCTCAAGTCTGACTAGGACTGGAGACCACCCCCAATACCTAAACCATTGACTACACCTTCACCCCATGTCGGATGAATTTCGAACATAAAACCAGATAACATAACATCAAATTAAAGGCATTGTAATGAGTCTATAACCAAAACCAAAATCCCCAAACAATTAACCATGTAATACCAATCCCAATGCCAATACCAATACAAATACTAATACCAATTCCAACACCACCCTTTCTAATAGTTGTCCAACAAAGCCTATAGTCATAACTAAAGAATATCCAGTTGGGATATGGCCCTGACAATAGAAAAAACCAAAACCAAAGAACTAATAATGATATAAAGAAATCCATACCATGAAATGGGGTCTTCCGGAGTATAGAATCTCAACATTTCAGTCTGACTCAAAAGTTGTTGTGAGTCACCAAGTCACTAAGTAGGAAGAGTGGAAGTATGTTTGCTTCCTACATAATGAGGGGATACAACACCTGAAGATTGTTTGTGGGGTGAATGCTATAATGTAACTTAGGGATAAAGATAAAGTAATTCCATTAATTAAAAACCAAATCAAATCAATGTGAAAAACCATATACAATTACATATATACATATAAACCATATTGGCATAGGGAACAAGGTTTGCATCCATTTTACAAAATTATCCTGGGTTGTGTAGCTTTGTCGTCATAAATCTACCCATGGGCTATATGGGCCCAGTTCCTCCCCCGAATGGGCCACAGTGTGTGTAGCTACACAAATTGGAGATATCATAGATGG
This sequence comes from Capsicum annuum, assembly GCF_002878395.1. Taxonomy (NCBI): domain Eukaryota; kingdom Viridiplantae; phylum Streptophyta; class Magnoliopsida; order Solanales; family Solanaceae; genus Capsicum; species Capsicum annuum. The sequence goes on along the minus strand of NC_061122.1, from coordinate 149,238,491 downwards.
CCGGGGATTCCCTTGCACCCTTTGCCCTCCATGATACATATTTATGTATATAGTTATGGGGGATTCCGTTATACCCCACAAAAACATGGTCATCAAGAGTAACCCTCATGTCGGCAAACATGAGTTTCCAGTGTCCATCCTTCAAACTCACACTTTCACGAGTTGCTAATTACCCAATTAAAACATTTAACACATAACAAAATTACTTATTCCAGGAGTTAATTATTAAGGCATTATTAACTGGTATCGTCATACCAATTATAGCTTGCAAGCAATGTCAATAACACAACACTTAGGGGATTCCTATGTACCCCACAGACTTCATTACTAAAATCACTTGTGGGATTCCCGTGTACACATAAGGTTTTGATTAATTATTTGCTTAGGGGATTCTAGTGTACCCCAAAAGATTTTCAAAACCATCCTTAACCATTTAACCATTTATTCCATGGATTAGCTTCATGAAATAAGTCAAACTAATCAATTTGTGGATTTCATTGTACGCCTAATTCAAATTCCCACCTTTCTCATAACTACAAAGCAATTTTACAATATAAGGTTGGGGTCATAACCACTTCAAAAATCACAAGTTTAGGGAAAATTACCATTCTCAAGTTCAACCACCATACCTATCCACCCACATGTTCAAAACCATATTTAAAACATGAAAACCATAATCAAACCATGGGAAAACATTATTCAATGATAAGTATAAAAAACCCCAACCTTTATGTGTAGACCATATCAATACCGTTAAAGCCATATATTAAAATTTATGCTTTTAATAAAATAACAATGAGGGAGAAGCAACATTCCTGAAATAACAAGAGATTTTGAAAAGATAGCACCCTAAGAACCTTAGAAGATTACTTGCTTTAAAACCCTAGACTTTGCTTGAATAGAGAGTTTGAGAGAGAATTTTAGGAGTTTTTTATTGGGAATGATTTGTTAATGAAGTCCCAAGGAATGTTTTAAGTCATGGGATCTAAATGGTTAAAGTGGGAAATATCCAAAGTGTCTCCAATTTAAAATTTTAAAAAGTGTCGCCTTTGACTATGAGTCAACCATTAACTTCTTACAACTCGTGTCCACAAGTCATAACCAAGATAGTGACCAAAACCCCCCTTACACAGTCAATCTTACGACTGAATCACCGAGCTAGTAACCAAACCCTATGACTTATAAGGTCCAGTAGTAGGTAGCAAAGAACTCAAATGGGTTAGATACTGAACAACCTACGATTTCACATTATGACTCGTAACCTATCTTCACGGCTCTTAGTGAGCCACTTGTACTCAGAGTAGAGTCAAGCCACTAACTTACTGATTTGGTTTTGGTTTATCCTATTGAACCCTTACAATCCCTTATGGCTCGTATCCCCAAAGTCATAACCAAGGAAAAAACCCAAACACTACCCACTGAACGCCCTACAACTAGGGACACCTGACCCATCAAGACACCATATGACTCATATAGTCAGGTCATAATAGGGTAGTGATCTCAAAGCTTAAGAAATTTTTAATGGCCAAAAATCTGGGGCGTTACAACTACATAATTGAGAGAAGTGGATAAAATATACAAAATAATTCCTCCTAATATCGGTTAAGTCGGTACTATGAGCCTTTATGATAAAATAGTACCAGAGAATATCCAAAATCTACCTATATATAGAGTAGTCTCTAAAATACAAAGGACTACTAATTAAAGTAGATTGAGGGGGATTAACTTCAGACTCTATAAAGCTCACCCTACCCTAAATCAATAGATAGGGCCGAGGATAATATCAATATCAATTGTTCATACTCAGATCTATATCAGGGAAAATATGCAAAGAAACATTATGAGTATTGAAGAAATAAGTACTTAATAGGTATCATCGAACTTTTGAGCTCAAATATAATAAAAGCATAAATATAAAATTCGAGATTGTAAGCTTAGTCACAAAATAAGGCATAGAGATGTAAATATTGAGCTATGCTATGAAAATATGATAAAGGAAATATATAAGTCATAAGTAAACTAAAGGACAAACTATAACCTAATTGGATCCTCATAAGCCCAGAAAGCGCACAACAAGATACCACATAACCCTACCGAGTCCCCATAATTCAATGGGTGCCAACAAGAGGAAAGATAAGATAAGAAGCATAAATAATCTTTAGTAGTGCTAATATCAAGGAACTCCCCAATCCCAAATCCATAATGATAGTATATACCAAACAATAACCAACACTAGTGGATAATAACAAGAGGCCAAATCATCCATGAAAAATCATTAGAACTTCCATACTAGAACAAAGTAGAGTTGCCAACACTCATAGTAATATCCATAATTAATGCCATAACAACCAAACCATAGTCATAGACAGATGCCGGACTTGAATCAAAACTCATAAATTACCAACCATATTTGTACTATATGATGCATTAAAGAATAAACCATAACAAGAACCAAATGTCATACCTATGCCAGAACTTATGATAGTAGGCATAGAACATATGCTGGTCTTAAATAAAAATTTAAATATATGGATAATTATGCATATAAATATCTAATTATAGATTAGCTAGCGAAAAATCCAGGGTCCTCAACCCACTCTCATTAAATTAAATCACTAAGTCAAATCTCTAACTAGTAAACCGACTAAGGTTGGACGAGTCCCCTTTCTAAGTAAAACCAGAGTGATTTAGGGTCTGGTACTATCTTGCCTGGGAAGGAAAGCTATCTACCGAGTAACTAAGTCTAAGGCAATGCTAACCCTAAGTAAGAGCCTAAGGTAGACTATCAAACATCTAACTAATTCTAAAGGAGATTCGTTTTTATCGTTCTACCTAAAATTAAGAGATGGGGCCTGCTACGGGGTCCTAATACCCATCTTGAGGTAAAACTAGTCTGAGCCTAGTCTAAGGCTTTCCAGTCCTCTCCTAAGGCAATACAAATACCAATTCTAGACTTAAGAGATGATATCATAATATAGAAAGTAGAAATGGGTTTATGATATACTGAAACACAATAATATGCTAATATCATAATTAAGCTCAATCTAAAAGAAGGGTAATGCTAGCCTATCTGGCTATCATTGAACTCTCGCTGAATCCTCTAAACTAGATCTTTTACCTTTTGTGAAGCCTGTGATAGCTGTCACACCATAAAAATAAGGATCTATGCATCAAGATAAGAAAAATGACGCCCATATTGCATTTATATTCTCCGGGTTAGTAATCAACTAAAAATTCCACTGAGGCCCGCTTGTGGAATTATGGAATAAAAACCATCACCACATCGCATGTAGCTCAAGCATCAATTGCCACATAAATTTGGCTAAATTAGAGCCCAAAATAGTCCTTAAATTGGTCCCAAATAATCCAAAGAAATAAAGATTTAAACTACTAAATTAAGGTTGTTTCTTACAAGTTAACAATGTTAAAAACACTAGAAAATACTTTCCCAAGCTAACCAACGACAACCCCATGTTTGCTTATAAATATAAAGATTTGAATAGTAAAACTGGTTGTTTACACTTACAATGAAAGCTGGAAAATGAGGATGATGAAAATATATATAATGATAGTGATGGCTGCTTTACTGACTAAATGACTACTAAAGCACCCAACGTTCACTAAAGTGGCTAGGCATAGGATAGATTACCTTTGCTAAAGTGGTCCAGTGCTGCTAAAGTGGTCCAGGTCCCCTGGCCGCTTAAGCGGATGCACTACATACATGACGCCAGCCAAGTTTAAAAATTCCTAACAGACTCCGATTGGGTGCTCGAGATTAATTTGGAATCTTTTTCTAGTAAAAGAACGATGCTACCCCACCAAATTCAACTTTTCGAACTCAATGACGCCATTAGAATTTCCATCTAGGGTTATTTTGATAAAAAGTGGATCCCACACTATAAAGACTTATTTTATCCAAATTTCACCCATACCCTAATGTGAGTCTGGAAACTTTGGGACACAAACTATCGGGTCCCCTAGCCTGAAATTGACATTTTGAAGTTGTTAAGACTGTCAAAAATGACATCTAAGGCCATTTAGTTGATGTTCTAGCCCAAAAACCATTCCTTAACTTTAAAAGCTCAAAAATAGGAAAATGGCTCTAAAAATCAATTGAACAGACCAATAATCGTACTATCAATGCCAGTAAGTCATAAATTACTTAGGGCTTCTATAGAAAAGCTATATATACCAAAAAAAGCATGAATAAGGAAATAAATAATAGGGTCACTACAACATCAACTTGTGTCCGTGAAAGTAAAGGGTAAAGAATTACTTGAAGGATCAAACATGTAGTAATATAGGGTACACATATCATTCTTAGTTACTCAAGTAGCCTTATCAATTGGACGGTGTCACCACTAAACCTTAGTTATAGGAATATCTCTGGAGCACAACTTCCTGACATCTCTGGCCAAACTTGATACATGTTTCTCTATGAAGGTTAACCTCTCATCCAACTGAATTAAGCCTCATCAAAGCACATGAGACTTATCTGGAATGTAGCACCATAACATAGATATCTGAAAAATTTAAAGGATAGATAAAAAAGATGGAAGAAAAGCTAACTCATTTTCTACCTTACAACTATTTGCAATATCTCAAATGGTCCAATGTACCGAGGGCTGACCTTGTCTCTCTTCTTAAAACTCACCACGCTATTCATAGTGATGCTTGTTGGAAGAACTGGTCACTAATAGTGAATACCAAGGCATATAGACTACAGTCAACATAAAATTTTTTCTTGCTCTGAAGTTTCAAACTGTCATGAACGAAACTAGGCCTTGCCAAAGATGAGTATCTCAACCCCACCATGGACCAGAGACCACCCCCTTAGCCTAAGCTCAAGAGCACAATAATAACAATAAAGTGAAATCTAATAAAGATAGTAATAAAACATAAATAAGTCAAATGAAAGTTCTAAAAGTCAAAACAAATAATTCAACTCATACTTGTCCATAAGATCCTATAAAATTGAAAATACCAAATAAGTTGGTATATGCCCCCGACTATAGTAAAAAAATCCAAAATTACTTTGACAAAAAAGAAAGAATAATAAAAGGACCAGGCCTTCATAGGATGGGGGCGCACTACTTCACAACAACTCAATAGACGCTCCAAACCACCTAACGCTGCACAGGAGTAGCAGAAAACCCTTTGGACCCTATATTATGAAATGATGTAGCATCCAGGGATGGTCATTAGGACATACACTGTTATGTATCTTAGGGAATAAGGATAAAATAATGCAATTACCAAAATCTAACCATAAAACATTTGCACCACATTCATATACATATATATACGTAGTATTTTGGGATAGGGATAAAGGTCATAAACATGAAGGTTTAAACATTTAACTTGAACTGTGTAGCTCTATCCATCCTAAAGGAACCCATGGGCTATATTAGTATATCTCGTCCTACTGGAAGGGCCCTAGTGCTTGTTAGCCACATGAATCAAGGAAAAACCGAGGGAAAAATAAAGCCGCCAAAAAGAATAGTCATCCCAATATATATATATATATATATATATATATATATATATATATCAAGTGTGCACTAAGAACATAGTGATATAGACCCCCAATATCGGAAAACATGGTTTTTAGTGTTTCTCCCTTCTGGACTTACACTTTCACGGTGAGCTACACAATTCTCTTTAACCCTAAATTAAATAATTTCCACATAAACCAATATATTAACCTAGGAGACATTCATTAAGGCATTTACCACTTGGTATCCTCATACCAATATGCTTCCAAATAAAATTAATTATTGCCACGACAAAAAAATGATAGGTCATGATGGCACTTATCGCGTCGAACCTTGAAATGTAAACTATTATACCATCCGATACGTAAAAGGTATAAGAACTAAAATAACAACATGGTAAGGCTTCTAGTATAAAGCCATACTATATAAGTAGAGTAAATGCCAAAGAAACATAGCAATATTGTCGTAACTCTCAAAACCAGTTGTCAACTAAATAAGAACATGACTAGTACAAATTAAATCCAAAAGAAATACATAAGATATCCAAATACAAGAGAAACTCCACCACTGAAATGAAAGTAAAGGCATAGTCTTTAGAAAAAGGTTGTGGAAGACATCCGGATGCTAGAAAATCATCATCTACCTTAATAGCTCCAACAACCGCCTAAGTCAAGCAACGTGGGGCATACCAAAACCTGGATATACACTATATGGGTACAATATGAGGGAGTACGGTCTATTTGTACTCATTAGGTATCATAGCCCGATCAAGAAAAGTAGAAAACAAAGTACACAAAATACACATTAAGGGCACATTACCTATAATCAGAAAATGTCCTATAAATGGGAGACCACATTGCTTGCACTAACAGTTCTAATATATATCACAAATACAACAATAGTACAACAAAACTAACACAAGTATACATTATATCACATGCAAGAATAAATAAAGAAGAACATATAAATATAGGATTATCAGGTATAAGTGATATGGTATAAAGAAAGTAGGCATATAACAAGTGAATACATAAATTCAATCACAACGTCAACATAATAAAGCAAATGAAATATATAAGATGATAATTTTGATGACGATGATGATATGATGATGATGATGCACGAGGTGGGCACACAACCTTGAGCTTGGCACACAATCTGGATATTGGCACACAACCTTGAGTTTGGCAGACAACCTTGACATTGGCTCACAGCCTTGAGGCTAGCACACAACCTTAAGCAATATTCAATATTTCTACTATTATATTTCCAGTAATTTTAGTATTTCTAGTGTTTCCAATATTTCAAGTAATTATAGTATTTTCAGTAATTCTAGTATTTCCAGTGTTTCTAATGTTTCTAGTAATTTCAGTATTTCTGGTGTTTCAAATATATCCTATAATTCTAGTATTTCCCGTGTTCCTAATATTTTCAACAATTCTAGTATTTCTAATACTTCTAGTAATTCAAGTATTTCCTATAATACCTCAGGTTTTTGTTCTGTGAAAATTTTCTTATATTTTATCCTCACAATCTTGACTACCACTCAAACTATGAGTCGTAAGGTGTCTTGATGGGTTAGGTGACCCTAGTTGTAAAATTTCCAGTGAATGGTACTTGAGGTATTGTCCTGAATATGACTTAAGGGCATGATTCGTAAGGAGTATTGATAGGTCCTAAGGACCCAATTGTAACTAAACCTATAAGTATGTGGCAAAGTTCTGCTCTGAGTATGAGTGGCTCACTAAGACGAGTAAGGACTTGCTACAAGCCATTGGGTGCAAATCATAGAATGTCAAGTGTTTACCTAATTGGGTTCTGTGATAAGTAATTCAATCAGGAACAACCAAAACCCCTCAACCCAATTTCAAAACCAATAATTAAATTACATGAAAATCCAATAAATTAATGCCAATGTAAAATTAAAGTTAGGGAAAGATAAACATTTTTGAAATACACAAGGCATTGAAAACAATTTAGAGTTCAGAGGTTGAATGGTGAATCCATTATGAAACCCTTAGAGTTTCCTAGTTTAAGTGTTAAAGGGGAAGAGAATGGTCTTTGATCCTTAAAACTGATGGGAAAAGGGTGTATTTTTAGTTTAAAGGTCATACAAGGGGTAAAAAGACCAAAAGCCCAACACCCTAGGTGAATAAAACAAAAACTAAATGAAATTAAAACATCAGCGTGGCATGTCGTTATCGCAGAGGTTAGCCTCTGTGCTATGCCAATATCGCGACGGTTATCCTCCTTGACACAACCTTATGACGAAGTCTTACTATCTCGGAGTCCCAAAATGACCCCGAATCCCCACAAAAAATTCCAAAACTTAGCTAAATTAGGCTTTTAACATCACTTAACATAATTCAAGTAAAAAATTTACATTATGAATGCGGGAGGGTCAAAAATAAAGTCATTGCAATTTTTGAAATTTTAAGGGGTCTTACACAAACCAACCAAGCAAAGACCACTAATTCCCACCATATATAGCCACAAGTGGGGTTATCCAAATTATTGAATAAACCTTGTTATTATAATCAAACTGTGACATAGCTAAAAAGTAGTCCTATTAACCTCTATAATAAAAAATAGAAGGACATAAAATACTCTCTAAAACCTGAATAGTCTACTCTGACTGCCCATTTATATGGGGATAAAAGGTGGGTCTAAAGTCCACATGTATACCCAACTCCTCCTGAAATGTCCTTTAGAATCTAGAAGTGAATTGAGAAACTCAGTTTGAAATAATGGACATAGGCACCCCATAAAGGTGAACCACCTTATGAATATAGATATGGGCCAACCTCTCAGCACTCAAGAAAGTCTAAATAGGGATGAAATAAGATGATTTGGTAAATCGATCCATGAGTATTCAAATGCTATTAGAGCCATGAGAAGTGCGAGGCAAACCATGAATGAAAACCATAGTGATCCACTCCCATATATACTCGAGAGTGGGTATCTTCTGAAGTAATCCACCAGGTGACAAATGCTCTGCCTTTACCTGCTGGAATCATAGGCATTGAGCTATAAACTCTGCTATATCTCTCACCACACCACTTTACCAGTAATGCTACCTCAAATCCCTATACATCTAATCTTTTCCTGGGCAAATAAATTACATAGAAATAGGATCCTATAAAAGAAAATACTTTATCAATTCTCCTACCCTCAAACCACAAATTCAATCATCAAACCTTAAAATGTAATTTGAAGTTTGCCTTCCTAAAGTTGACAAACTTGAATATGTTCATATAAGGTAAACCTAGCCTCTACTCTAAAAAGAATCCTCCTAGAGTTAGAAATATAAATTAAAACCACAGGTTAGCTTAGGTCTGGATGTCCAAAGCCAATGGCTACTTCAAAATTTAAATGAAGACCAAGCTACTCGTATTCATGGCCCTCCGACTCCAGTCGTTTTCAACCATAACGCCTTACCCAAATGAAATAGAATAAATATATCATAGTCCTTCAGTAACTCAATCCATATGCCTTGCCTCAAATTAAGATCCTTCTAACAAATACTATATTAAAGACTACGATTGACATAACCTAATCGGGAGCCTTGTCGTAATGGGCATCCTAATCTGACTAGGATTAAAGACCACCCCCATAACCTAACCTCTAGCCACCTGCCCCGAGTTTGCTGAATTTTAAGCATGTATCAAAATAGTACAACAGCTCATATAAAGAGTTTGGGATAAGATTAAAATAGTGATCGACCCAATCGAGTGCAATTATCCCATACGAACAATCCAACCATACCAAACCATTACTAAAACAAGGGCCATAAACTATACCATAACCAAAGATGTTCCAAAACATAATATAATTCATCTTAAATTAAATAGGATTGAACAACCAACAATATTATCAAATGATGTTAGCCCACCATCTTATTCCAATGGTAAGGCTGACACCAATACCGATTTCGCCTATTCCAACCCATAGAAGTACTATAAAGCCTCAAACCAAAAGAGTAATAAAATCAAAATGGGACATGCCCCTAAATATGGCCAAAACCAATATCCAAAATAAAATCAATATGTCTAGAAATATCCATAACATGAAATGGGGCCTTTCGAATAGATGGAAGATCACCACTTTACAGTGTAAGAATTACTAAATATATCTCAACAGTCAAGAGATACACAATAGTCTAAACAATTATATTCTATCTTTAAAATACAAAACAAGACTAGAAATAGATAAGTCTAGGTACTAGATCAACTCCAAAAGCATAGATCGACCACTATCACTAATGTATTCTAGATATCGATTAAATCAATTGCCATGCAATAAACTCATACCTAAATCTAGACCAAAAGGGTGCAGTAGGGGTGAGTGTGGTCCACTTATACTCAGTAATTATAGGCCAACTAAGTAAAGTAGAAACTAGAGCATATAAAATACACAATATGGGCACATCACCTGCAGGTGGCTAAGATAACCCAAACAGTGCCATCTATGCCCAAGGTTCACCCTACCTGCACCCTAACCATTCTATATCTTCTCGAGCAAATCAACAATATGGTGGCATTTTTATAATATTGGGAAATCGAGAATTTAGGTTCAAAAGGGGGTTTTCATCTCATTCCCACCACTATTTTACTATCATTATACTTTTCTTAAGCTAAGAAATATTGGAGAAACTCTTATGTAAAGAATCAATAGTTTTTATTAAATATTCATTGAAATAAAAACTTTGATATGGTATTCTCTTTACTTTATATTGGTCAATTTGAAAGAAATTTGGGTATATATCTACTTTATCTCTCTATGAGTAGCTAATTCTTTATCTTGGGGATAAGCATGAATAAGTTATGATTAGTGCATGGGTTTTGTTTATCTATCTTCCTAGTTGGCTATTTGATATAGGTTTTGCATTTATTCTATATTTTAACTATGAATTGGGGGATGCAAACCCCATTTACCTTTGAACCCATATCATCCTTTACAAAGGGGATATTGGTGAGCAATAGGTATGAACAATAACTTAAATTAATTCTTTTAATAGCATATCTCAGACATAAGGATGTTAATTAAAGAAATAAATTAGTAAAATTGTTACACTTATGAGGTGTTTGAAAGAATCCATTTGCGATATTTGGTGTTCGATTGACAAATTGATACTAAAACCTCTAGATCTATCCTACCCATGACTTCTAGCTAAATTTAGACAAATAATAAAATATGCATGCATGAAACCACACCTAGTAAGGAATAACCTAGAGTTTCATCCATACTTTATTAGTCTCTAATTATTTCTTGCTTCAAAATATTATTCTCACAATAACAAAATTATTCGATTCCAAATCATTAAACAAACCCCTATTTTTACTTTCATGTTTATTTACTACACATTATGGGTCAACTATTTATTATTATATAACACTCTCAAATATTGAAATCCTTTTGTTCACTCTCTTTAGATTTGACCATTACCTCTGTCAGGTTACTATATTGATGTAGATGGCTTATATTCTCTAGGGTATAATCTGAGACTCATTAAGATTTTAGCTTCATTATCGGGAATGAAACATAGTTTTCATTCTTGTAGCATTTTTAGTCACTTTGGGTTGTCTTTAGTGTTTATTTTATATTATTTGTTTTTTTTCTTTTTGAGGTAAGGGTATGAGTATACACGATACTACGAGACAACACACTAGTAATACCTGTACATATGATGGGCATCTTGAGGATGAGGATCACCTTGAAGATGTAGGTTGAGCTAGTGCTATTCAAATTCCACTGACTTAAGGAAATGAAGTGTTTCATATTTCTAGCATGATGCTTTATTTTCTTTAAATGAAAGGATTGTTTAGGGGTCAAGCCAATGAGAATGCCAATCTATACTTGAAGAATTTCATTTATGTGTGCCTTCCATTTGATATTTCCCATATTTTACAAGAATCAATTAATTTTAATTTTTTCCCATTCTTTTTAACATGAGAAGCGGTCTTATGGTTTAAGTCTTTGCCCATGGGATCTATCAGTTCATGGGTTAAGATCACAAAAACATTATTATATAGTTACTTTCCTCATTATCATATATTACAACTAAAGGATGAAATCATCAAACACTTTAACAATAAGATAATGCAATGTCCAAATCATGAAGTCTAGACAAAATGCTTCTCTAAATATTCTATAGGGAATTAGACCAATTGAACAAGACTTTAGCCAATAATGCGGTCAAAGGATCTTCTCTCAAACAAACTTATGGTGTTCCGACGACTTTATTAGATCAAGTGACCAAGAAAAGTAGAGGCTGGAAAACAAGAAAACCAAGGTATCCATGGGGGTTCCCTCCTCATATTTTGTAAGCCAAGAGTAAAGAAGATACGATAAGGAAAGAGATGAGAACATGGCTAAAGTGATAACTCAACTTAGTATTATCACCAAGAATGTAATGGGAGCTTCTTCAAAGATGGTTAACACCGATGATTGTAAGTGTTAAAGATTATAATGTCGACAAAGGAGAGTCTATTGATGAGAAAATTTGTTTTTTGTCAAACCGATCAGGATGTTCCTTCCATACCTATCAATGGCATGGGAATCAAGGTTGTAATAAAATATATCATGATCGAGATTGCTGTGATAAAGATCATAATAGAGATTAGTGTGATAAGGAACATGGTAGAGATCATGATAGGACAAATAAGAATATATAATAGGACCAGTAGGTTCCTCTACATGATTGGGCCAAATATAAAGAGTCAAACTCAAGTGATCCAATGAAGTTCAAAAGTGAAGATGTCCTTACTCATATCTGAATGTGTTTAAGGAAGTGATAGGATGTTGAGAGAGATGAAAAGTGGTTTGTAAAAACTCCACCAAATGGTGACCTCTCATTCGGCATCTATCAAGAATCTTAAAACTCAATTGGGACAAATCATGACTCATGTCAAAGCTAGACAAAAAGGTTGATTACCTAGTTGTACAGTTGCTAATTCTAAAAATGATGCTAACATCAAGCTATTATCACTAGGAGTGTCGAACATTTGGTAAATATGTTGTTGATTTGATGAAGACCCAAATAATATGGGAAGTGATAAGAAAACTAATGAAATAGAAAGCAACTATAAATTCAAATGATGATATTCAAAAGATTAATGAGGCAATTATTAGAAAGCCGAAGGTATTTGAAGAAAATATTGAATGTAAGGAATCTCAAAATTAGTTGATGGTAATGTTCCAAAATAAAATAAAACTCTAGTTGTTCCTATGACACAAATCAAATTCCTTCACCATTCCTACAAAGGATCAAGAATAAAGAAGATGATACCGAGGTCAAGAAATTCCTTAGAAAATTTAGAAACCAATAGGTGAATATCCATTGTTAAAAGCTTTAAAAGAGAAGCCTGGGTATGCTTAATTGATTAAGGAATTGATTACAAATAAATGAGTCATTGAATTACCATTGAGGTGACTTAAAATTGTAGTTCTATCATATTAAAACAATGGTGGAGAAGAAAAAAAGGTCTGTGTGCATTCACTATTCCTTGCACTATCGGGGTGTATAAATTTGGAAAATTGTTATGTGATCTTGGAGAAAGTAAGTTTTGAGTGCCCCCAAACCAACCACTATGAGGATTTTAATATCTGATCATTCTATTAAAAAGCCCGTGGGAGTGCTATATGATATTCTTGTAAAGTTTACTATTTTATCTTCCCAACCAACTTTGATATTTTATAGTGTGAAATTAACCTTGAGGTTCACATTATTATTCGTAGGCCATTCTAAGATACCAGATGGGCCTTGGTTGATGTTGTATAAGTTGAAATAAAATTTTGGCTTGGTAATGAAGAACTGTCTTTCAGTATATGTAAGTCCATGAAACTACCCATGGACTTGCAAGTTATTTCAATAATTGTTGTGATTGATGATGAGGTGTTTAGAACCATAGAAGCGGATCATTTGGATAAGCCTTTGGTGGGTGTATTGTGGAACTTGGGTAATGAGATGATTGAACAATATTATATGGTGGTTTCTTCATTGATGGGTCTTGGCTCTTCTATTATGATTTTGGTCAAATTTGATCTTGATTTGAAATTTGTGAAAGTCCACCTACCAAACCTTCTATTATTAAACCACCTCAACTTGAGCTTAAGTCATTGGCTTCACATCTCCAGTATGTCTTCTTTGGTGAGAGCAATACTTTTCCAATTATTGTTGCGGGTGATCTATTTCCTTGACAAGTGGATGCCTTTAAATCTATTGTGAAAAAATTCATTCGAGCTATTGGGTGGACCATAGCGGATATCATAAGCATTACTCCAAAAATTTGATCTCATAAAATCAAATGGAAGGTGGATAATGTTCCTAGTTCAAAGAAGTCTCAATACTCTAATGCAACAGGTAGTCAAGAAGGAGATTATCAAATGGCTTGATGCGTGTGTTGTCAACCCAATTTCAAATAGTATATGGATGAGTCCGATCTAATGTATTCCTAATAAGGGTGGTATGACGGTAGTCTTGAATGATAGCAATAATCTTGTGCTTGTCCATCCGGTCATGGGTTGGAGAGTATGTATGGTTTATCATAATTAAATTCTTGGAGAAAAAAATATCACTTTCCTATTCCTTTCGTAGACCAAATATTTGAGAAATTTGCTTGATAGATATTTTGGTTATAATAAAATTTGTATTGCACTAAAAAATAAAGAAAAAAATAGCTTTACTTATCCTTATGGGACCTTTGCCTTCAAAGGCATACCCTTTGGGATATCCAACACACCTGCTACCTTTCGATGGTCTATGTTGTCTATATACTCCAACATGGTAGAAGATACCATGGAAGTGTTGATGGCTGATTTTTCCGTGGTTGGTGACTCATTCGAATCTTTTCTTGATCATTTGCGTAAGGTCCTTATGCAGTGTATGGAGACAAATATTGTTTTGAATCGCTAAAAATACCATTTCATGGTCAAGGATGGTATTCTTCTAGGTCACAAGATTTTAGGTAAAGGCATCCACGTGGATCAAGCAAAATTTGAAGTGATTGCTAAATTACCTCCACCTATCTCCGTGAGGGGTGTTAGACGTCTTATTGGTCATGCTGGGTTCTATAGGAACTTTATTAAGGATTTCATGATGATTGATCATCCTTTTTAAAAATTCCATAAAAAGAGGTGAAGTCTTAATTCAATGGTGATTGTCTAAGCTATTTTAATCGTCTTAAGGAGCTTCTTGCGTCGGCTCCTATCATAACAGCTCTAGATTGGTCCATTCCTTTTTAAATAAAATGTGATGTGGGTGGTGTGGATCTAGGTGCAGTGTTGTGTCAAAGAAAAGAATAGTTGTTTCACCCAAACTATAATGTAAGAAAATCATTAAGTGATGCCCAGCGTAACTATATCGCTATGGAACAAGAGTTGCTAGTAGTGGTATATTTTCTTGATAGTTTTGAGCCTATTTATTGGGTAAGAAAGTGGTTGTACACATGGCAATCATGGACCATGCAACTCTTAAATACCTCATGTCAAAGAAAGAGGAAAAACCTCGATTGATTAGATAGATATTGCTTATACAAGAATTTTATTTTTAGGTGAAAGACTGAAATGGTTATTTAAAATCAAGTTTCCGACCACCTATCTCTCCTTGAATCCAATCAAGAGAATTTGGGTGTGATTGAAGTTTTTGACATTTTCCCTGATGAGCTAGTCATGTCACTTTTGGGAAGCATTGTGCCTTGGTATGTGTATTATACTAACTATATTGTGGGCGGCTTACTTCCTACTGATCTTAATTTTTATCAAAATAAGAGGTTCTTGTTTGATGAGAAGAAGTATCTTTGAGATAAACCATACTTGTTTAGAGAGTGTGCGGATTGATAAATTTATTGGTGTGTCAAGGAGTCAAAAATTAGGGTCATTCTTGAGGCTTGTCACTCTTCTCTGTTTGGTGGTCATTATGATGGGATCCGAACAGCTGCAAAAGTTCTCTAAAGTGGATACTATTGGCCTACTCTTCATAGATAAGCTTATGAGTTGGTCAAGATGTGTCTTCAATGCCAAATGCAAGGAGGAATTTCAAGGAGGCATGAGATGCCTCTTAAGCCTAACCTTGAAGTTTAATTGTTTGACGTGTGTGGAACCGACTTCATGGGTCCCTCACAAGCTCATATGGAAATAAGTATATCTTTGTATCCACCTATTATGTTTCAAAATGGGTGGAGGCCATTGCTCTTCCAAAAAATGAAAGCAAAAGTCACTTACTTTTTAAAGAAGTACATCTTTACAAGGTTTGGGACTCCACGGACTATCATTTGTGATGGTGGATGAAATTTTTGTAATCGGGTTTTGATGTCACCCAAAATTACACCTCTAAGAAAGTATAACACAATCGTTGTCAAATAAAAAGCCCAACAAAGGTTAGGGTCAAACCCACAGGGAATAGGCGGAATCTCAATCATAAACTTGATAAAGTAACTAGAAAGTGCATAAAATAAATGGGGGGGGGGGGGGAGAACAGTAAGAGTAGTAACGAATTTGATTAATTTAGGTTGAAATCAATATGAGATGAATAATAGGAGTGTGTTCCTCATGAATTCCTAACTCCGAAGACTTATCGTGCTTTGCCAAACTATCTTAATACCTTGCATGCAGAATCTGACATATTATGTATCACTAACCGTCTTTTGAACACCTTTGGTGAATTTCATTCATCAACTTTTTAGTCTCAGAGTGTCGCATTGCTAACCCTTTCCCTAGATACCATATTAACTATCTCCTTTTGGGTTTCAAGTTAATTTGATGAAGATTGATAGATTCAAATTCTTGTTATGATCTTCGTTAAAAAATCACAATTCATGCAAGAACATCAATCTAGAAATACTTCGCACTTCTTCTAGTTCATTATTCCATCATGGTTCCCATAACCTTAGCTAGGAGGTTTACCCGCTCATGTTTGAAAGAACACCCATAGAATTCATGAAAGAAATCATATGAATAATATTACAATAAATTAAGAATAAAAAACAGAATCTCAAATTAATATCCAACCATAAAAACCAAGAATTGAAATTACAAGATCAAAATCGAATCTCAAAACATAGTTTAATGTTTTAAGTATAAAGAATGCATAAACTAATAACAAAACATAAATAGGGTATTTATAGGATACATCAGAATCCTAAAAATTCTAACTAAATCAAAATAGGAAAATCTAGGTCGACACCTGCCTACAGACCCCCTTACGGGGTCGTAGGTACTACCTACGAACCCTATGTCACGACCCAAAATCAAGGGCCATGATGACATTCATCGCGTCGAACCTTGATGAGTAAGCCTATCACCCCAAACTAATCCGCAAAGGGTAAAAAAACAGAAATAACCACAATATAAGGCTTCTAGAGTGAAGCCAAACTATATAAGTATAATAAATGCGGAAAGAGACATAAACAACCATACAATCATAACACCCAAAAGCTGATGTCAATAATATAAGAACATATCTAGTACAACTCGAATCCAAATGAAATACATAAAAAAATCAAATAGATACAACTATATCTCTGAAAACTAGCAAGGACATCGTATAATGATAAAGAAAGATAGTAGAAGACATCTAGACGCTTGAGAATCATTCTCTACCTAGAGAGCTCCCACAATTGCCCGAGTCAAGCAATGTGGGCTGCACCTATACCTGAATCTACACCAGAAGGGGTACAGTAGGAGTGAGTATGGTTCACTTGTACTGAGTTGGTATCATTCACCTACAATCAAAAAATGACCCTCAATGGAAGCCCACACCACATGCACTACTAGTTCTAATATATCACATATATTGCAAAAAAACACTAGAAAAGGCCACAAGTATACTACACAGCGCATAAAAGTAGGACAAGGAAGGAAAATATACATACTAAATCATTGAGTACATGTAAAAAATAATTAGATAAGTGACAAGTCAAAACAGAAATACAATCACATCACAAGCATAATGAAGTAAATACTATAAGAATGGTGATGATGATGATGCACGAGGTTGCCACACAATCTCTGTATATACCTACAAAGTAAAGCCTCTCGATGTATGAGTCATGGAGGATTCTCAATCCGTATGCAATCCATATGTTTTTTCCTCCCCGACATATACCTTGGGGATGGTTTTATAAGATGTCTCAATATTTCCTTCCTGGCAAATCTATAGGAAAGGGTTTTTAAAAAGGTGTTGCCAGTATTTCTCAGATGGCCATAGTGGTACTAATGTTTCATGAATGAGTATGAAATAAGGATTTAATGATCACAAACAATCACCATGAATAATTACACAACAAACCACATGATGTATTTCCATAACTAACCATAATGATATATTTTCACAATATTCCACAATGATATATTTTCACAACCGCATGAGCCAATATCCTCTCATTATTTCCACCATCTATGAAATTCCACATGATTCATATGCCAATAAAGTATGCATATATCCCAATACATCAATGGTACCACATTACGCATTTCAAAAACACAATAAAATTATTCACACATATTTCAAGCTATCCATATCATATAAGACCCCGCATGGTCACGTATAATATACAATATGTCAAAACCATCAATTACATCACATATAGGACCTTACATGGGCATACCGCATTAAGATAGCCAATTTCATAATTAGTTTCCATCCCCATATTACGCATTTTGTATACAAATTAACTACCCATCCCAGTCTGAAAGAGTTTAGCCATAACCTACCATGAATGAGAAAACTAATCCTCTACACTTTGATCATGAAGCCAAAATCCTAACAAAAGGATCAAAAACCAACTAAAACATCAAAATATATAATCTACAGGTTATAAAAAAGTGAACTACACACATATTTCCTAGTTTCTAAGGGGTCAAAACGGACCCCCAAAATAAGTTTTAGAAAATGAAGAGCAAAATTGTACCTTTAATTCAAAAAAATATGTTTCCTATACTTTTAGGAACCAACAGATTAAAATCAAAGTCAAACCTAGTTAAAAACTAGGTCCAAATCAAAGAAAAATCATTTTAAAACTCTACCAAGTAAAAATTTTTGAAATACATTTTTAAATATAATTTTGAAGTTCTTTTGAAGAAGAAATTGAGGAAAACTAGTAATTATAGAAATAGGAACATTGTTCATGTGAAAAGGAGTGGAATTGAGATTTTAAAATGAAGTCCTAAAGTTTTTGGAGTTTTGATTAATTAATCGAGGAATTCAACTAAGTAAAAGGTTAATTCTTAGCTTAAATCCGTAATAGAAAAAAGAAATGGATATTAATATAGGTTCCCAAGAATCCACAAACTTCACTTTAATGCTCTCACACTATTTTAGGATTTAGATCTAAGAGCCAAGAAGGATAATGCCCAAAATCATAGAAAAAGACTCAATTTATACCCAATCAAGATTCTTGGTTGTCGCTATCGTGACCTGGAGTGCGGGATGGAACTATCCCTCGCCTAGCTAGGACAACTGCGATCGCATCAAGGCTACGGTGATCACACTAGTAGAGATTCATGACTAGGGTTGGCGATCGCCGGCATACCAGATATCAATTGAAAACATGGTAGCTTTCCAAGTTCCCGCCAAGCCATTGGGATTTATTCGGAATCCAATATATTCCAACAAACTATGTTACCACACTAAATTTGATGCTTCAGACTCAGTAGCGATATCTGATTGTTTAAAAGACGTCATTTTAACAAAGTTGGCCCCCAATACCCAAAATCATAATTTTTTATATCAAGGGTCAAAATGAGATTTAAAAATCATAAAACCATACCAAACATGTTACCACAGTAAAATTCGACGTTCTAGATCTTCTGGAGTAGTTCATTTAGTCATCCATCGCATAAATAGAAAAATAACCACATAAAATCATATTAAGGCTCTAGATGCCACCAAAAACCACAATATTGCACAAATGACACCAAAATACATTGGGAGCCATGTCAGTCAACCCCACACCCCAGAAATACAACAATGCAACTAAGGGGAGGTGTAAAATAATCAAATCATACAAAAACATTTTTTTCACATATAATATAAAAAATTCAAGTTGTTACATCATCCACGACTAAAAGTCTAGTTCATGCTCAAACTAAGGGAAAAAATACCAGAATTAACAACAATGTGGGGATAAGAACTACGTATGTCACACTCAACCTCCCAAGTAGCCCCATCAACATGTCAATGTCGCGACTAAACCTTAACATCAAGGATAACTCTAGAACACAACCGTCTAACATTCCTTTCCAAAATAGAGACCGACTCGCTAATGAAAGACAAACTATCGTCTAACATAACAAAGTCCCAATAAATGATATGCGACTCATTCGAAATACAATGATGAAGTATAGAAATATGAAAAAGTAGATGAAAAACTGATAAAACTAGGATCACAGCTAAATTATAAGCTACATCACTATCATGATCCAAACAACGGATTGGCCATGATGAGTATCTCAAGTCCAACGAGGACCGGAGACCATACTAAATTTCCCAAACCACTGACTACCATACACCCCGTATCACGTGAATTTTAAATATATAACAAGATAGCGTACAATAGAACTTATGATAATTCATGATATCTCTATACCAACCACTGGTTACCAGACAATCATCCGTCATTAAAAATCGACCAAACAACCCAAGTTTACAATAATCTGACAAAGCAACTAAAAAACTGAAAGGTAAAAAATGTCAGAACATGCCCCTCATAATAGCCAAAACTAATACACAGAGAAATAACCAACTCATAAAAAGGAAACCACAACAAGAAATAGGGCCTTTCCAAGGATGAAAGATCACCACTTTAATCTGACATGCTAGTGATCCCAAATCCAAGTCAGTGAGCATGAGATGTGGAAGTATGGTAGTTTTTGTATCGCGTAGGGATACAACGTTCGAAGATGGTTAGTGGTTAGGGAACCAGCATGTAACTCAGGGATATAGGAATAAAATAATTCCATGATAACAGTTTAAACCAATACAACATTGAATACATAAGATCATCTAAAATACATACATACATACATACATACATATATATATATATATATCACATACTGGGATCGGGAGCAAGGATTATTATGAACTTCGATGACCTTAACATGGTATGTCTACCATAACTATCATATAACAATGTTCCTATAGTCAATATAGGCTTAACTCACCTCTAACTGGAAGGGCCCTAGTGCATGTAGCCACACGAACCAGAGAATATCAATATCTGTATATGCCTTTATTGGGGACTCAAACTTCCCGAAATAATTAAGGTGAATTAAGCGCCAATGTATAAGAGTTGGGGGACTCAAACTTCTCATTCATATATTAAACATGGGGTAAGTAAACCTCTCTGTCATTTACATACCTGCACCCGCTAGTGCGATTTCCAGTGTCAATCCTTTGGGATGCCCACTTTCACATCCCAAATACATATCCCACTTTTAAACCCAATTTAAAACATTTAATATGCATTACAATTTACTGACCCATTATACATATAGGCACACTATCCGTATCGTCATACCAACCCCACTTACAAGCATATAGTATGCCATAACAATAATTTCACCAATTGGGACTCGAACCCATTGTACAAACAAAGATGTCAAGTTAATAAAACATTTGGGATTCAACCCCTTTTAGCTTATCAAACCCCAAGGTTACAATTTAAATCAATTTATTGCCATCAAGGACTTCATAAAGCCATTCATTATTTGTTAACCATTTCATGCCAATGCATTCGTTCAACTCACAATTATAACTCGTGACAAGGTCATTCTCATTAACAATTTCACAAATAGGATGAGGGCATACCATTATCAACAAAAACAAAGGCAAATAATCAAATTTGGGGTTAACGTGACCCCTAAATTAAATCACCATTCCCCATGTATCCACATTTGTAAAACCATAAGACAAGAATAGATAATCATAAATAAATTATGGGAAAACCTTGTTTAAAATAAGCATTAAGAAACTCAATCCTTGTTTCAAAACCTGTATCAATGACTCATGAAAAATACTTTAAATCATGTGCTTTTATAAAATTAACATTGTGGGAAGAGTCACATGACTTAATCACAAAGATTTATGGAGAGAAATTAATCCTTGAGCCCTTAGATAATCAAACTGGTGAAACCCTCTCTTGACTTCCTTGAGATGATTTAGAGAGAGTATTTAATCTATTAAAGTGTTGAATAAATGCCCCAAAAGTGTTTTATGGAAGTGAGGTCTAGAGAGTTTTAAGTGGGAAATGTCTAACGTTCTCCCAACTTAAGTGCTGGAAAAGCATCATCTTTTGTTATGTGTTATCCATCTTCTTTTAAGATCACCTTACGACTCATCACCACCTGTTGTAACTAGGACAATGTCTAGGACCCCCAACACTATTATTTGTATGAATCAACCAACCAACTCGTAACATGACCCTAAAACTCATAGGGTCCTACTTTATACCAGAGCAAAACCAAATCGGGTGAATCCTAGACATCCTATTATTTAATCATTACAGCTCATAATGAGTCCTTAAGGCTTGTAGTGAGCCACCCATACTTAGAGCAAAATGAAGCCAACAACTTGCAAGATATTGTTACCACTCATCCTAATGACTCATTACGAGTCTTCACAACTCATCTCCGTGAGTCGTACAAGGATAGAAACTCAAAAACAACTACTAGATATCTTCTAACTGGGTTACTTGACTCGTTAAGAAACCCTATGACTTAGGGGTCAAGTCGTAACCAAGGAAGTGAGCTCAAAGCTCAGGAAATTTTCAAGGGCCAAAGTCTGGGGTGTTTCAGTATCCCCCCCCCCCCAGGATTATTTGTCCTCTGATGATTGGTCAAGTACGTATTAGCATAAATTCTATGCAGATACACAACCACACTTCCATTTAACAAAGTCAGAAAAAATAAATAAATCAAGGATTCACAATTTTTTTCTATAAAAATGTTAGCAAACAAAGATGTTAAGAATACCACACCTCAAGCATGATTTTCTAGAATAAGGAATAGGAATGGATACTTGGACTTCATGTCCAATTCGGTTTCTAAAGTAGCCTCTTCAGCTTTATAGTTCCTCCATAGAACCATTACCAAAGATACATCCTTCGCCCTCAACCAATGAACTTGCCAATGCAAAATTTTAATCAGGACCTCCTTATATGATAAGGAATCTGAAATACCAATGTTCTTTAAGGGAAAAAAAACAAAGGATCACCCACGCACTTCAACAACATTGACATATTAAAAACCGAGTGAATGGAACTCATGCTAGAGGGTAAATCCAATTTATATGCCACATTACCAACCCTTCTCAAAACCAAGTAAGGGCACACATATTGGGGACTGAGCTTTCCCTTCTTCCCAAAATGCATTACTCTATTCATGAGAATACCTTCAAGAACACCCAATATCCAACCTCAAACACCAACTCTATCAGCCTTACGTCCGCATAGGACTTTTGGTGACTTTGGGTGGTCTTAAGCCTATCATGAATCACCTTTACCTTTTTTTATAGCTTGGTGAGTTAAATTTGGGCCAAACATCTCCGCCTCACCAATCGTAAACCATACCATAGGAGATCTACACCTCCTACACTACAATGACTAAAATGGAGCCATACCAATGCTAGAATGGTAACTATTGTTATAGGAAAATTCAATGAGATGCAAGTGGTCGAACCAACTACCACAAAAGTTAACTACACAAGCTCCAACATATCTTTTAGTTCTGTTTACCTATCTGCTTATGGGTAAAACCCAGTGCTAAGGATCACTTTAATCCCCAAACCATGGGGAAATGAGTGCTAGAAATACAATTAGAACTGAGTACCAAGGTTCGAGATAATCAAGACAGACGCACCATGCAACAACTTTCCATATTCCTCTACAGCATAATTAGTCCTTACTTGTAAAAAGTGAGCCAACTTAGTCATCCTATCTAAGATGACTCAAATAGAGTCACACTGATTTAACGATCTTAGAAGGGCGGTAAACAAATCAATATTAATTATCTCCCATTTCCACAACGGCAGTTCAATTTCTTGAATTAGACCACCAGGCCTCATATGCTCCACCTTTATTTGTTGACACACCATACACTTAGCCACAAAGTTGGCTACGTCCCGCTTCATGTTATTCCACCAATATAAATCCTTGAGATCATATACATCTTTATTGAAGTGGGAAGAACCAAATACTATGATTCATGGGCCTCGACCAAAATCCTCACCAGCTATTAATGTCAGGAACACATAACTTCCCTTGGTACCTTAAGATATCATCAAAATCGATTTCGACGGTCATTACTTTCTACTTACACACATTATCCTTGATTTTTATTAAGAGAGGGTCTAACACCTAGTTCTCTTTTATTTTAGAAGCAAGAGATGATTGCGCCACCTGTTGCACAAACGCATAACCATTCTTAAAGTCCAAGAGATAAACTCCAAGGCTAGCCAAATAAAAATATCTTTCACTAATTCCCGCATATCCTCATTCACATACGACAAGCTACCTATCGATAACCTGCTAAGATTATTAACAACCACATTATTTTTACCTAGTTGGTAGTAAAGACTCATATCATTCTTTTTTAGCAACTTAAGCCACCTTCTTTACCTGAGATTAAGCTCCTTTCAAGTGAACATGTACTACAAGCTCTTATGATAAGCGAAAATATCAACATGGACCCCATACAGATAGTGACGCCAAATTTTTAATGTGAAAACTATGGCTAACATTTCTATGTCTTACATTCGATACTTCTTCTCATGAACCATTAACTACCTTGAGGCATAACAAACTACCTTACCATGATGCATTAGTACACAAACAAGTCCCAACTGACACGCATCACAATAGACCACAAAATCCTCAGTAGGGTAAATACTGGAGCCGAAGTTAACTTATATTTTAGCTTCTCAAAACTACCATTGTAAGTTTCAAACCACAAGCAATTCACCTTATTCTTAGTCAACTTTGCCAATGGGGTAGTAACATAAGAGAAACTTCCCAAACCTTTTATAGTAACAGGCAAAACCTAAGAATTTTTGAATGCTAGTTATAGTCATGGGCCTAGGCCATTTCTTAACTACCACAACCTTTTGTGGATCCACCATGATCCCCTCACTAGATACAACATGACCTAGAAATGCAAAAAAGTTAAAATAAAATTTATATCTCAAGAATTTGGCATATAACTATTTATCTTACATGGCTACCACATAATCTAGAGGTGATCTACATGATCCACCTCTCTCTTGGAGTACATTAAAATGTCATCAATAAAAACAATCACAAAAAAATCAAGAAATTGGCAGAAGACCCTATTCATCAAGTCCATGAATGTCACCAAAACATTGGTCAAGCCAAAAGATATGACCAAAATCTCAAAATGCCAATACAAAGTACATAATGTTGTCTTAAGGATATCCACTTCAATAAACTTTAACTGATGATATCCAGACCGAAGATCAATTTTAGAAAAAAATTTTGCACCCTGGAGCTGGTAAAAAAAAATCATTAATTCTCGAAAGTGAATACTTATTCTTTACTGTCACCTTGTTCAACTATTAGTAATCAATGCACATACTAGGGGAACTATCTTTTTTACGTACGAACAAGATAGGTGCACCCCACCGGGACACGTTAGGACAGATGAAACCCTTGTCTATGAGATCCTTCAACTTCTCTTTAAGATTTTTTAACTCAAGTAGAGCTATTCTATGAGGGGAAATAGAAATAGGATGATTTCCCGACACAAGTTCAATACCAAAATCAATCTCCCTATCGGGAGGTCCACCAAGAAGATCATCATGGAAGACTTTTGGAAACTCATTTACCACTAGGACAGAATGCAAGGATGGGCCCTCTAAGATATGATATAAACCTCCCCTTAGGCTCTAAGGAACTTTTCTCTCATTCAATAGTTACCTCATTAGGGAATTTATACTAACCTTACATGTTCGACAATCTAGATATGCATAGAACGAGTACCAATCGATTCCAGACAACCCCAATAGACTCTTCTAACAACGACAAATTCACCCACTAGGATAGAGATAGAAAATGGATATGATAAATAGTTAGGAAGGATCCAAAATGCACAGCCACAAATGGGCTCACATAATAGAGAGTGGACCTCAGATCAAGTAAAAAGTACACATCATTGGAAAAGAGTTTGAATATACCAATAACGACATTCGGAGATGCCTTAAACTCCTGATGAGTAGTGAGAGAATAAAGGTAGTTTCGATTAGTGCCAGAGCCAAAAATGGCACCCTTTGGTGTAAGCTCTGATGCAGGCAACATGAAGATTATTTTCCCTAGAAGTAACTCTAGAGGGATAATCCCGTTGAATATGCACAATTTGACAATAATTAAAATATTGGTTCTGCCCTTTCTCGAAATCACCATGGTGGTGCTGACCATAGAATCTGCAGAGAGGGTAGAATGGTGCTGACTGGGCTCTACTAGCCTAAGATTGGGAACCCCGTTCCCTATAACCATCACCACTCTAAAAATCTTTGTCACCAGGCAAACTTGGGTAGGTACCACAAGCCATTGAATAGGAGTTATGACTCTCATATCTCTTCTTCGTAGACCACTTTCTACTCTGCTGCTAGCCTCCACCTTATTCTGAATACTGTAATTTCTTACTCTCACTTTCTTCAATCTCAGCTTGTTTTTTTTACTCTTCTTCAACTAATTGCATCAAATCCAAAAGCCGAGAAATATCCATATCCTTATTTAAGAAGGAAACCTTACTCTCCAGGATCATGACCCGGGATAACTCCGAAGTGAACTTTCTCATCCTGGACCTCATGCTATATACCAACTTAGGAGCATATCGAGACAACTAATTGAATTTCAAGGGGTACTCTTTTACTATCATTCTTCCTTATTTCAAGTTAACAAATTTCTCTGCCTATTCCTCCCTCAACTCCTGAGGAGAAGTGGTCTAGAAATGCACTGGTGAAATTATCCTATAAGGCAAAACTGACATCTTCACCTCTCAACTGTTCCCACTGTTCATACCACTAGTATACCATATCCTTGAATTGGTAGGCAGCAAGCTCTACACCTTAAATCTCCTAAGCATGCATAACCCAGAAGATTTTTTTATTTTAACAATAAAACTTTGAGGATCCTCCTCAACCCTAGTACCAGTAAACATCGAAGGATGCATCCTCATAAATTGACGTACTTTAGTGGCTTAGAAGAACCCATAGCAGTACTAGAAGAACCCAACCATTGAGAATGATATGTCACCAACTAGGTCAACAGGTTAGTATAGCAATCAAACTTAACATTAATAACCTCCCCTTGAGGAGAATGAGTATAAGTGTCGCTCTCAGGACTAGGGCTAGTAGAGACATATGGGAAACTATGATGACAGTCAGATACAAAGACCCTTGAAAAGGTCTATACCCCATAAGTTGGATGGACTCTATCTACATTTTCCATAGATGGGACAGAAGAAGTTCCACGAACATCAGATCTTCTTGGAGAAATAATCTAAATAAAACATTCCTAAATATCTCATAGCTTTTCCTTTATAAGTGTGGTATGCTACGCACCTATAAAAGATAATCTACCTAACACGGGTTTATGGCTCTGATGCCATTTTTGTCACGAATTTAACCAGGCCTGGCTATGGTGGGTATCTCAAGTCCGCCTAAGACCAGTGACCACATCCCAATTACCCAAATCACCAAATACTTGACAACTAATGTCAGGTGAATTCCAAATATATAATAAGATAAAATAAAATATAACTTATGACAATTCATAATATGTCTACACCAACAATCGGTAAACGGAAAACCATCTTTACTAACCAATCGACCAAACCAACTATGTCCATATTAATCCAATAAAGACTCTACAAAACCGGAAGTTAATAAAATGTGGAGACATGCCCCCGACAATAGGAAAAACCAATATCTAAGGAAATAGTCAACTTATAAAAAGGTAAACAAAACATGATATAGGGCCTTCCAAAAGATAGAAGCTCACCACTTCAATCTGACTCGCTAGATGATCCCGACTTCAAGTCACTGAGAAGGGGATGTGGAAGAATGGTCAGTTCCTACATAATATGAGGATATATTATCTGAATATGGTTAGTAGTTGGAGCGCTTGAATATAACCAGGGATATACAAATAAAAGAATTCCATGATAATAATTTAAAACCAATTTAACTTTCAATGCATAATATCATCTGAAGTGCATAAATATATACACTCACACACATATATAATATCATATGCTAAGGCAGATAACTAAGAAGACCTTAACCTGTGTTGTGTGACATAACTGTTATATAACAATGAACCCACGGGATATATGGGCCCAGCTCTCCCCTAGGTGGAAGCCTAGTGCGTGTAGCCATAAGAATAAAGAATATCCATATTCGTATATGCCTTTCTGGGGGACTAGAACCTCCTGGCATAATCAAGGTGACTTAAGAACTAATGTTTACAACATGGGGGACTCGAACTTCCACTTCATATATTTAATATGGGGGGACTCAAACTACTCAGTCATCTAGACACCCGCATTGACTAGCGTATTTTCCAGTGTTAATCCTTTGAGAACTCAACTTGTATGGCCTGGCTACGTATCCCACTTTTAAGCCCAATTTAAAAAATTTTATATGCATCACGATTTATTAACCCATCATAAAGGCACCTGGTTGGTATCATCATACTAACCCTCTTGCAAGCATGTAATATTCCATAATAATAATATCACCAATTTGGACTCGAACCCATTGTCCAAACAAAGATGTCGAGTTAATACAATATTTGGGACTTAAACCTATTTATCCAATCAAAGTCCAAGGTGACAATTTAAATCAATTTATGGCAATCAAGGCCTTCATAAAGCCATTCACCAGTCTTTAACCATTTCATTACAATGCTTTAGTTCAACACACAATTCAAACTTTTGACAAGGTCATTCTTATTAACAATTACACAAATAAGTTGAGGGCATACCATTATCAAAACCAAAACAAAAGAAAAAATCATCAAATTAGGGGTTAACCGTGAACCTTTTGTTAAATCATTATTCCTTATGCACCCATATGTGCAAAACAACAATTAAAGCATAGATAACCATAATTAAATCATGGGAAAACCCTTTTCAACAATAAGTATTAAAACCCTCAACCCTTGTTTCAAAATCCATGGTAATGACTCATGAACACTACTTTAAGTCACGATATTTTAGAAAATTAACTATGAAGTAGGAGTCACATGCTTGATACCATCTTGACACGACTGATAAAACCTAACTTACACTTCAATTAAAGTGAAAGGCAGTCATCATCAATATATTTATCCAAATTTAGAGTCGAGGTTGAATCTATGAGGAACAATGTGAGTGGCAATCAAGTTACTTCAAAATAATAGATACAAGTTAAATCCAAACTAATGTTACAAAAAGATATAAATAGGGGAGATATGTATCTACTCTAATGTTTCTTTTTAGGCTTTTCTAGTATAAAGTTAGGGCTATGAATAATTAGAGTTTTAACAGGTATGCACGAATCTTGGGATTATGTACTATTAAGAGAGTAATATAAGGGTGTTAGCAATCAACATTAATTTAGTAGGTAAAAAAAGATTAAACTTATCTTTATAAGTCTAATTTGGTAAGTCAAATAAAGATTAGACTTATCTTTGACTTATCTTTAGACTTAGTCTCTTTAAGACTTGGTTTGGCTATAGACGGGGACTTTAGATAAATACACTATTCTTGTTCATCTTCATATTAAGGGACTTCAAATACTTATCAGTCATTTAGCACAACAAGGTTATCATCACACCTCACGTGGCTTACCATAATCTTATCATAACATTTATCAAACATTCAGTCTCATATGGCCATTGCCTTAGTTCAATACATAATCAATAATTGACTAAACAATTAACTTAGACATTTTCACAAATACCTTTTATGCAAACTTACAAAAGGTCCTTTTCATGGTAGATATCATCAATACTAGGGTTAATCAAGAACCTCATGTAAAAAAACAAATAATAAGAATTCACATATGCAATCTACCTTCAATAACATGTATCAATACAATTATAAGCAAGAATCATCATCATCCATTATTAAGTAGCAAAACCCTTTTCATTTGTTTCAAAACCACCATGTTCACTTACTAACACAAGTGTAAAATACATAGTTTTAGAGTTATTTAAAGAGGGGTAGAGATACATACCTTAAACAAGATGACACACAAACAATCTTGACTCTTCCTTCTTACCACAAGATGTACACCTTTAAACCCTAGCCTCCAATCTTGCTTCTAAGAGATGTTAGAGTGTTTAGAATGTTTAAGTCCTGTAGAAAGAAGACATAGGAGGCTAATATGTCTTATATAAGGAGAGGTACGATTTATGACCTAGGGTATGAATCAAGCACCCCAATCGTATCCACTCCTGAGACACAAAAAGGTTGTTGTTTTCTAAATGGTCCAAGGTCTAGGTGTCTCAATTCTCTCCCACTTTGATAGGTAAGTATAGATACAAGTTAAAACCTCAAAATAAACAAAATAAATCTTTACTCAAGTTAGAAACAACACACTACAAGGATACAACACAACACAAATATCATGTTCACTACCAATCAACCAAAAATTTTGCAAGGCCACATTCTCGGGTGGTTCATTCTCCCCTATATAGGTTCATTCATCCGTATATGATTGGTAAGGCAAGCATAAACACAAGTCAAAACATTACTACACTTCATAACCAACCTTCAAAAAAAATTAGGACCAAGCACACAACAACATTACAACACAACACAACGCATATCGTGATCTTCATCAATTAACTATTTCATTCTATTTTCTTGGGACTCAAACCAATTACATTCAAACAATTACTCATTTCACAACTTAGGGACTTAAACACATCACAATAAGTCACTTATCATTTCATATTATAAGGAACTTTAATCCATGGTCTAACAAGACACCAATTATTTTGCACATCAGGAACTTTAATCTATGTCCTAAAAAAGACATAAATCAATTCAAATCTTGGGTACTTCAACCCATTGTCTATCAAAAACCTACATCCAAGTAAGGATTTTAACACATACCTCCATCAAAATCTTTTGGAATGAGAAACAAATATGTGTACATGGACTTTATGTCCACTTCCACCTCCCAAGTAGCTTTCTCAGACTTTTCGTTCCACTATAAAACCTTCACCGAAGCGACTTTTTTATTTGGAACCTGCAAACTTGCCGATCCAACATCTTTGTAGGGATATTCTCATAGGACAAGGAGTTCGAGATGCGAAAATCTTCCACAGAAACAACCAAGAAAGGATCACCAACATATTTCTATAAGATATATACATAGAAAACTAGGTGAATAGACTTTATGCTAAAAGGCAACTCCAACTCATAGGCAACATTGCCAACCCTCTTCACAATAAAGTAGGGACCAATATACCAGGGACTAAGATTTGCCTTTTTGCCAAACTGAATTACTTCCTTCATAGGAGATAATTTCAAGAATACCCAATCGCCCTGATTAAACTCTAACTCCCTACACCTTACATCTGTGTAGGACTTTTGCTGACTTTGAGAAGTTTTTAATATATTATGAATCACTTTCAACTTCTCTAAGGCTTGGTGAACTAGGTTAGGCCCAAGAAACTTACCCTCGCCAACTTCGTACCACCCAATAGAAGATCAAAATCTCCTACCGCACAACACATCAAAATGCTCCATGCCAATGATAGAGTGGTACCTATTATTATAGGGGAACTTAATCAAAGACAAGTGGTCATACCAACTACCACCATAACCATTTATACAAGCCCGCAACTTATCCTCCAAAGTTTGGATAGTTCTTTCTGTATGACCATTTATTTGAGGGTGACAAGTGGTACTAAGGCACACCTTAGTTCCTAAACCTTTTAGGAATGACTTCCAAAAGTGGGATGAAAATAGAGGACCACGATCATAGACACCAGAGCACCATGCAACATCTCGATCTCTAAAAAATACAACTTAGCATAATATTCCATCAAGAAATTAGTTCTCATGAACAAAAAATGGGCCGACTAGGTCATTCTATCAATGATTACCCAAATAAAATAACATTGATTTCGGGATCTAGGAAGACCGGTAATGAAATCTGTATTAATAGACTCCCACTTTTACTCGGGTAACATAATTTCTTGGTATAGGCCATCGGGTCTCAAGTGCTAAGCCTTAACTTGTTGGTACACAATACACTTAGCCACATGGCTAGCAACATCATTTTCTCATATTATTCCACCAATAAAACTCTGTAAGGTCATGATACATCTTGGCGTCACCGGGATGAATAGCATAACGGGCTCTATGAGACTTGGCCATAACCCTTTCCCTTAATACATCAATGTCGGGAATGCATAGCCTACCTTGGTACCTTAAGATACCATCTCCACTAATCACAAAGTCCACGAGTTTATGTTGACCCATACTAATCATGATCTTCATCAAGTAGGTGTCCAATAGTTATTTTTCCTTCATCTCAACAACAAGAGATGATTGAGATATCGGATAAATAAATACACCACTATCCTCAAAGTCCTCAAGGCGAACTCCAAGATTCACAAAATGGAGAATATCTTTCACCAACTCCCGCTTATCCTCATCAACATGGGCCAAAATCCTCATATAAAATCTATAAAGAACATCGGTGACTATATTCGTCCGACTGGGATGGTAATAAAGACTAATATCATAGTCTTTCAATAGCTCAAGCTACCTTTTTTGATGGATATTAAACTCTTTTTGGGTATACACATATTGGAGGCTTTTATGATTATAAAATATATCAACATTAACACCATAGAGATAATGCCACCAAATTTTCAAAGCAAAGACCACAGCTAACAATCCTAAGTCGTGGGTGGGGTAGTTATTTTCATGAACTTTCAATTGCCTTAAAGCATAGGCCACCACCCTGCTATGATACATCAAAATGCAACTAACACCGACTCGAGAAGTATCACAATAAACCAAAAAACTATAACTACCCTCGGGTAAGGTCAAAATTAGAGCTAGGGTGAATTTATCTTTCAACTTCTCAAAACTATCCTCACACATATCAAAGCACAAAAACTTAAACTTCTTTTGTATTAATTTGGTCAACGGGGCAGCTATAGTTGAAAAACTCTCCACAAACCTTCTATATTAATTAGCTAGACCCAAGAATCTTCGAATATCGATAGGATTCATAGTTCTAGGCCACTTCTTAACCATCACAATATTTTGGGTATCCACCATGCTATCTTAACTATAGATGAAATAACCAAGAAAAGCTACAGTTTTTGGTAGAGGGAACATATTCTTGAGGTGGAATCAGATATGGTCTTTAATAATGAGGTTTTTGGTAGTGACGTGTATGCATTTGTGGGTTTCCTTCATAGGGTGGATGGTATGGTTTTTGGGTTTGGGAAGTAAGACATGTCAGCTTCTCTATGTTCCCTTTCAAGCATGACCCATCCTCCTACCAACTATTTAATTTTTGTCGCCAATCCATGAGGGCTTTTAATATAGTTTCAATGGTTACTCCACCCGTAGGTATTTAGCACAATTGAGAAAAGGGATGAAATAACTATTGATGGTGCATTCAAAGGTCAAATGACTTGGCTCGACGAAGAAAGACACAATATAACACACAAAGAACACTAACATGAAGAAAATGAATACAAAAACTAATCCATAACCTAGTAGATGATTACTAGTTACTAATTACTACTAAACAAGATATAAACAAAAGAAAGAAGGAAAAGAAACCTAGAAATCCAAAATTTGAGCCTTAGGTATTTTTTGAAGGATGATGACATGGCAGCCTCTTATTGGATGTTGAAATGTTGTTGAAATTTTTGAAATTTTCTTGTTTCCAATTTGCATTGATCAATATTCAATTTTAAGAGTGGAATTTTGGTTTTGGGAGGGAAACAACAAGAATTGGAGCCTTTTCAAATTCAAAATGGGTTTGACATTCCTTGCATCTTTTTGGCAAAACACCTTTTTGAAAGTCTTTTAACTGTTTCCTCTTTTGTAAGTCTTGGAATATGACCTTTCTCCCTTTTAGTTAAACAAGACTTTTAAACGTCTTTTTTCCCCTTTCTTTGTTTGGGATGTCTTCGGATTATGTTACAAGAGTAAGATAGGACACACTTTATTTCTCCACTCTTTACGATCAAACAACACACTTTGAATGTTCTTATTTATCAATACATGATGAATATGCAGAACAACAGGAACATTAAAAAATTGAAACCAAACGTAATTAGCTTTGAATTTGATAATTTTTGTTTCTTTTTTCACAAGTTGATTCCCTAATCACAACCAATACATGTTCAAGCCACAAACCTCAGCAAATTTTGAGATCTACTTCTCAAGCTTTTTCAACATTTAAGTCCAACAATGGTGAACAACTAAAAACAACTCAGATTAAGCTCTAATCATAGATCTAGACTCTCTTAGTGTTAGGGAACAATGACCTAAAACTATAAATAAACAAAACACACAAAATACAAGAAATATAAGCCTCAATTTTTGGCCTAAGTACAAAAAGGGGTCAAAATTCTTTTTTTTTTTTTGAGATTTTGGAAGCTAACAAGCCCAAGATTGATTTGGTTGGAACAAAATCAAGCCTTTCTTTGATACCAAATGATACAAACCAAACACAAAAGATACAAAAACAGCCAACAACCAAATTAAGGTAACAACAATAAAATCGAGACATGATATCAAAGATAATAATATGTAAAGATAGATAGCTAGTGAGACATAGATTATTACAAGATATAAGAACTAAAGTGTGTATCAAACACAAAAACCCCTAAATACTCATAATAACAACACGACACTTTTATGAAGACCTCAAGGGAACCAAAATCCCCAAGCAACCTTCATTTCTAAATGGGTAACCAACACCAAATGAATCCACATCCGGCCATAAGTGAATCTACACTTGTCACACGTAATCCACACTTGTATAAACACTCTAAGAAATTTCTTTTAAAATATAATCAAAGTTATCTACAAATGAAGGAAAACCTAGCTATTTATAGGCCAAAGGCCTTTACTACAAAATGGGCCCAAAAGTGACCCTAAATATCAAGGGGCCCAAAAGTGGCCAAAAATACCAAATTCCCTACATATGGTACCAAAAACCTTACTTTACTTTATGGACCTCGTACTCTCCACTCTATCTTCCAAAAACGTCGGGGCTTAATAATAAAATAGAGGACACCATCAAATACAGCTTTTGTCGCACTCCAAGCAATTGTCCAATCACATATTTTCCTCCTTGAGATGATCAAGTTGTGGATCATTAGGTTTAGTCCTTGTAGCATAGATCCCAAAAATGTGGAGCCAATTTGACTTGTATCAAACACGAAGAAGATCATTGTGAAACATTTTGGAAAACTCATTCACCATGGGAAGAGATTTTAGAGAAGGATTTTTTGAGTTAGAATCTTTAACTTGGACAACAACAACAACAACAACAGCAAACCCAGTGTATTCCCACAAAGTGGGGTCTGGGAGGGAGGTAAGATGTACGCATCCATACTACTACTTCAGGAGAAGTAGAAAGGCTATTTCCGATAGACCCCTGGCTCAAGACAAGAAGTAATAAATAAATACCTAATAAATCATGGAACAAGATGTCAAGACATAAATACGCCACCCACAAGAAATAATAAACAAAGAATGGTAAAAACATTCATAATAAAGCATGCAACAAAATGACCTATCAAAAATAATACATCTGTCGAGTAATGTCCTACCCCAATGACTCAAACTAGCACTGGCCTTCAACCCTAATCCGCATCTTCCAGATCTTTCTATCTAGGGTCATGTCCTAAGTGAGCTGTAACTGCTCCATGTCCCGCTTGATCACCTCTCTCAAGTATTTTTTTTGACTGCCCCTACCTCGCCTAGAACAATCGAAATCATGCTTCTCACACCTACGAAATGGAGCATTCGTGCCCCTCCACATCACATGCTCAGACTATTTCAATCAGGCTTCCTGCATCCTATCCTCCACTGAAGCCACTCTAACCTTTTTCCAAATAGTCTCATTTCACACTCTATCACCCCTATTAAGCCCACACATCTAATACAATATTTGCATTTTTGCCCTTCAATTTTTGAATGTGTGAGTTCTTGACTGACCAACATTCCGCTCCATAAAACATAGCTGGACGGAATGCTACCTTGTAGAATTTGCCTTTAAGCTTGGGCGATACCTTCAAATCACACAACACCCCTAAGGCGAGCTTCCAATTCATCCATTCTGCCAAAATACAGTTGGAGACATCCTCATCAATCTCACCATTCCCCTGGATCATTAACCCTATATACTTAAAACTATCCCTCTGACCAACCATCTGGGAATCTAACCTTACTACCACCTCATCCTCCTGCCTCACATCATTAAACTTGCATTCTAAATATTTTGTATTGCTCCTGCTCAACCTAAACCCTTTAGAATCAAGGGTATATCTCCACACGTCTAATTTATTATTCACACCCCTGCAGGTCTCATCAATCAAAACTACATCATCTGTATAAACCATTTACCAAGGCACCTCTCCTTGAATACTGCTGTCCTCACCTGAGTCTTAGCTCCATTATGCAGATTGTTGTAATATACACCATCAGTACTGTACTAACCTCCAAGCATCTCTAAAGCAGCTCTCTAGGGACTTTGTCGTATGCCTTATCCAAGTCGATAAACACCATATGCAAATCCCTCTTCCTTTCCCTATACTATTCTACCAGTCTCTGCACTAGGTGAATTACCTCTGTCATCGAGCGCCCGAGCATAAATTCAAACTGATTCTATAAGATAGACACTATCCTTCTTAACCTCAACTCGACCACTCTCTCCCTAATCTTTATAGTATGGCTCAATAACTTAATACCTTTATAGTTATTGCAACTGTAAATGTCATCCTTGTTCTTAGAAAGAGGGATCGTAGTAATTCATCTCCAAGCCTCAGGCATTTTTGCTAACTTGAAAATGTCGTTAAACAATTCAATCAACCACCTTAAGCCAGCCTCGCCAGATAACTTCCAAAAATCCACAGGGATCTCATTAGGCCCCATCACCCTACTCCTATGCATACTGCGTACAACCTTTCTGACCTCTTCTACCTTAAAATGTCTACAAAAATTAAAGTCACAACACTCCTCTTTGTGCTCCAGCTCCCCTAACATAATAACTCTATCCCCTTCTTCATTTAATAACCTATCAAAGTACGACTGCCATCTCTTCTTAATGTGATGATTCTCGACCAATACTCTACCAAATGATAAAAATACCTCTTTCAAATTAACCTTCGGGCTTTGAGATAAGAAATAAACCTTTCCTTAGGTTCTAAAGGACCACCTTCCCATACAATGACCGGCTCATTAGGGAATTTAAACATGACCCTATGGGTCCGACAATCGAAGAAAACATTGCAAGAGTACGGCCAATCCATTCTAAATATGACATCAAAATGAGCCATGTCTAACTCTACCAAGTCAACAAGGGTGTCTCTATCACCAACAGATATCAGCCCTACCTATGAGCCTTTTAACAATCAAAAGGTCTCCAACTAGGTTAGAAATGGAAAAAGGAACCGACAGACTCTTGGGACTACACACATAGCTACATACAGGGTCACATAAGAAAGAGTAGACCTAGGATCAAACAAGCAATACACATTATGAGTAGGAAGTGCATAAAAAT
The DNA here is from genome assembly GCF_002878395.1 of Capsicum annuum. NCBI lineage: Eukaryota > Viridiplantae > Streptophyta > Magnoliopsida > Solanales > Solanaceae > Capsicum > Capsicum annuum. Next base: position 149,201,222 of record NC_061122.1, on the reverse strand, counting down.
GGTTTCGGCTAATGTTGTTGCCAAAAATAAAAACAACAATAGATATAGCACCCTTTGGTGTGAGAGTAGATGTAGTAGCAAAGGGTCAATATTGGCCTAAGAAGCTGCTAGATTAGGGTACTCACATTGCATATGGCCAAGCTGACCACCCTGAAAACCTCTATTCTTCCCCTTCTCACACTAACCATGATGACTCTGACCATAGAATATGCAAGGAAGGGCGGGGTAGAGCAGCGGGGGCACAACTAGTATGAAATGAGGCACCTGGTACCCGAGAACCACTACTAAACAGAGAGCGACAACCACCCAAAAACTTTGAGTAAGGTGAGTGAACACTAGCCGAGGAGAAAGAATACAAACTCTCTCACTTCTTTTATAGCTACTTGCCACTATCTCCACCACTACTCTCAGAAGGGCTAAACTTTCTTTCTTCCTTCTCACTGAGCTCAAGTTGCTTTTTCTTCTTGTCATCTACTTGTTGAATATACACAATCAAACTAGAGATATCTATGTTCTCAATAAACAAGGCCGCCTTGCATTCGAAAACTTATGGGACAATCTCAAGATAAACATATGTATTCCATCCCTCATGTTAGGAATAATCTGTGAAGTATACCTTGACAATTGATGGAATTTCAAGGCATATTATTGAACAGAAATTCTCCCTTGCTTTAAGTTCACAAACTCTTCCACTTTAGCTTTCCTTAATTCTTTAGGAAAGAAGTAGTCTAAGAAAGACTCAGATAAATCCTCCCATATAGCGGGGATAGCATCACCACCCCTAGACAACCCCCACTCTTCGTACCAAAGGTAAGCTACATCATTGAATGGATAGGGAACAAATTCAATGGCCTCAATCTCTATTCCATGCATTAATCAAAAGATCTTTTATATTTCATCGACGAATCCTTATGGTTCTTCCTCAACGTATATACCAAAGAATATAAGTGAGCTTAACCTCATAAATTGTTCAATTCTATTGGCCTCAAAAGGAGCAATAGCCAAAGCACGACTCTTTGCTTGAGAGGCTACCAATTGAGTTAATTGGTTGATAAAACGACAAAACTCTTCATTAGTAGCATCCCTTTGAGGTGACTTAGAAGGAATGACACTCTCATTATCAGGGTTAGTGGGTGGAACCCCATGAGGATAGACAAATGCCACTGTATTAGCCCCAGTCTAAACTCCATAAGTTGGACAAGCTTCATCTATAGGAACATCAGTAGTGTTTGCCTGAGTCTCAAATCTCCTTTGAGGCATTATCTAAAAGATAGGAAAACAGAATTAGAGAAATTCAAAGCCCTAGACTTTGTAACTTTAGATTGAAACACAATGAGGGAAACATTTCCTAAAATGTCTCATAGCTTCTCTTTTATAAGTATGGAGAACTTCACATCCATATAAGAGACTCTACTTAACACAACATTGTGAACACCCAACTGACCATAAACCTAGGCTCTGATACCAACTTATCGTGCCCAAACTTTGGACCATGTCATTTGGGTACCTCAAGCACATATGTACTTGAGGTATCCCCATAAACCAACCTAAACAATTCATTATATCATAGGAATCGAAGGAACTCCAATTCATAAGTTAAGATCATAAAATAATATCATAAGTCAATAATAGATCTATTATAATAACTACACCCAGTTCATAGTTGTTCACAATACCTCTATACTAACTAAAGTCAATAAGTATATATGTTGGGACAAGCCTCGGACTATATCCAAACGAAGTCTTAAGGAGACTAAGTCCAAAGATAAGGACTAACAAATTAATTTCTCCCGGATGTAAGAAAGCTCATCCCTTCAAGTCAATGCAAGAACCGCCTGATCGTCTTGTCATTACAGAGGAGAAGAAGAAGATACTCCTTCCCCTACATGACATAGGCACGTAGCGTTCGAATTCGGTTAGTAGTTAGAACGCTAGCATGTATTTCAATGATAAGTGATAAAGTAAATCATCAAACAATCAACAAATCAATATATATCACATTATGTTACATTCATAGACTTAATCATACATATATATATATATTTCATGCCAATCAATATATCATGGCTCATCAACTTGTTTCAACATTCATTCATTAGTCATAAAATAGGAAACTCCGACCCTTCACAGTTATAGGTTCAACATTTTACCTTGTGCATAGGACTCTAACCACAATCATATATACTTAGACAAAGGACTTCAACCATTCTTACCCATTCATTATCTAAGGATATCAACCACATACATATTCATTCCACAAGAGACTCTATCCATACTCATATCTAGTGAAGCAAGGGACTCTAACCACTTCCTCATACATTGGGCAAGGTACTATCACCTCAAGAGATCTCTTTGAGAAAGGGACTTTAACCACAAGTAACTCAATTGGGCAAGGTACTTTAACCTCAAGTCATTCATAAGGCAAGGTACTTCAAACTCAAGACATCATACTATCTTTAGTTTACATTGGGACTTTATCCCCTTTACTCATGGGTCAGACATACACTTAATAGAATATTTAAGGACTTTGACTATTTAGCTAATTAAACACCATACATGACCACTTGGTCTTTATGGGAGCCTTTATTGCTCATCCATTTTATTAGGACAAATCCTTCATTCAATTCTCTAAAAAATTCATTTTATGCTCCTCAAGATCCTCAAAAGACATTCCATTTCAATAGCATTCTCATACCATACTTTAGTTCAATAGAATATTTTAGTTTATTTTCATATTAAGGGACTTCAATTCGCTATTGGTCATTTAGCACAACATGGTTATCATCACGCCTCATATGGATTATCATAATTTTATCATAACATTTAACAAACATTCACACTCATTGGTCCATTACACTAGTTCAACACAACATCAATAATTGACTATACAATTCACTTAGATATTTTCACAAATACCTTCTGTGCATACTTATAACAGGGTCTTTTTAATAGTAGATATCATCAAGACTAGGGTTACTCTAGACCCTAATGTTAAAGAACATATAACGACCAGTCACATATGTAATCTACCATCAATAATATGTATCAATACAAGTATAAGCAAGAATAATCATCATTCATTGTTAAGTAGTAAAACCCTTTTCATTTGATTCAAAACCACCATGTACACTTACTAATCCAAGTATGAAATACATAGGTTTAGAGTTATTTAAATAGGGGAAGAGATAAATGCCTTAAACACAATGACACACCAACAATCTTTACTCTTTCTTCTTACCACAAGATGTACACCTTCAAACCCTAGCCTGCAATCTTGCTTCCAAGATATGTTAGAATTTTTAGGATGTTTAAGTCCTGTAAAATAAAGTCTTTAGAGGATACTATGCCATATATAAGGAGAGGAATTAGGGTTTAGACATTTGAAATGACCAAACGGTCCTTAGTTAAAAGCTGTATAGTCCATACGTGCAGGGGTACGACTCCCTGATATGGGTCATATGGCAATTATGACCTCGGGTACGAGTGGTACCCTAACTCATACTCTAGGCTTCCCCTAGGTCAACCACACTATTGTGGGTATGAAACTTCACCCTGAGTCGTAACTAAGCGTATGATTCATGTCCAAATCGTGAGCTTGAACTGTGACCAAAATAGTCTACTTGGTTTGAGACTTTAGTCAATACAGTTGGGTAGTATACAACTCGTATGCATTGGTTACGACCAAGGAATGGCCTTTTCGTATGGAGGAAAGTACATTACCCTAACATATTATCTAGGATACAAAAGGAAAGGAGGAGAGGGGTACGATTTATGACCTAGGGTACGACTCAAGCACCCCAATCGTAAACACTCTAGAGACACAAAAAGGTTGTTATTTTCCAAATGGTCCAAGGTCTAGGATTCTCTATTCTCTCCCACTTTTATAGGTAAGTATAAATAGAAATTAACACCTCAACATACACAAAATAAATCTTTACTCAAGTTAAAACAACACACTACAAGGATACAACACAACACACATCTTATGATCACTATTAATCAACTAAAAATTTTGCAAGGCCATATTCTCGGGTGTTTCAATATGTATATATATATATAATTAATGTTGGTATAGGGAACAAGTTTTAGGATAAGATTTAAAACCATTAACAAATATTGTATAGCACTAACGATCCTAACGGAACCTACGGGATATATGGGTTTAGCTCCCCCTACTGAAAGGTCTCTAATGCATGTTAGCCATACGAATCGAAGAAATCCAAGAAAAAACATGGGAATCCATGACCCTTGCCTTCCAAAATATATGTATGAAGTGTCAAGTACACACAAGGACACCAACCCCCCATGCCGATAAAAAAACTATCTAGTATCGGTCCCTCTGGACCTCCACATTCCACAATGAGCTACACAACCCCTTTTAAGCCCAAATTAAAATATTTACACATAAACCATCAATTTAACCAAGGATACATCCATTTAGGCATTTATCAAATGGTTCATCATACCAAATAATTATGTTTCTAAGCCAATTCTATTATGTGAAACCAATTATCTAGTTAGACTCCAAAGTTTCAATTTAGAAACCAATCCATGGCCACCAAGGCCTTTCCCAAACAATTTATTTTCCATTATCCTTTTTATGCAATAAAATAGTTTCAAAAGTGGTTAAATTATGCATATAGCCATGTTTCTAAGCCAAATTCATAAAATGGGTTAAGGTCAATAGCTATTCCAATACAAAAAATCCATAAGTTTGGGGGAATCCACAACCCCCATTCCATTTACCATGACCATCCACCCAATGAGTTCTAAAATCCATCAATAAAGTATAAACAAATGAATGTAAACCATGGAAATACTAATTAAACAGTGACCATCCAAAACCCTCAACCTAAATTCCAAAATCAACCATTACAACTAGATGAATACCAAACCATTGCATGCAAAGACAAAATACATGTTTAGGAAAGAGATACTTGCCTGAAAACACCAAGAATTTGGATAAGAAATCACTCTTTGAGCCCTAGATGACCAACCCTTACAAACCTAACTTTGTTCTTGAGTTGGAAATTTTAGAGAGAAGAGAGTGTTTTTGACTTGTTAAAATAATAAAAAAGAGACCCTTAGGGTGCTTTATGGTTTTGGGTTATAATTAGTTATAAAAGGAAATGTTCAAAGTTCCCCTTATTAAAATGCATGTAAATCTGTCTCCAGTGACTACGGGACACCTCAAGAGTTATGGTCACTAAGGACGAGTTATCACCAAGACTCGTAGCCTAGATAGAAACTCAGGGCATCCTTACTGGTTTCGTCATAAATCCCACCCTAGGACTTGTGACCTCATGATGACGCTCAACTTACACCTAAAATAAGTGCAAGGCAGTCATCGTCAATATATTTACCCAACTTTAGAGTCGGGGTTGAAACCATGAGGAATAATATGACTGCTGATCAAACTAATTTGAAACTACAACTACAAGTTGAATTTAAACAAATGATAGAAAAAGATAAAATTTAGGGGTTCTAAATGGGTAAACAAAAGTTGATAAACACTTCGATTTAACAATGTTATGGGACACTGGAGTTATGGTTACCAACATGCTTACATAGGTTGGGTTGCAAATCACTTTAGATTTCCAATTGACAATTCAATTACAAGAAGAGTTGAATCCTATTATTTACCCATTTGTCTCTCGACCTCAGTAGGTAATGTATCCGTTAATTCTCTCAAACTTAAAGGATGTGGTTTCTATTCAACTATATTCTCAAGTAGGCAAATCCGGTTAAGGCATTTGCTATTAAACTAAAGATTAAAATCTTTTGAGTCCATGTAAACTCTTTCTTTACCCAAATACACTTTCCTCTCGGACAAGTGATGTTCTTGGGCTTACCTTTCAAGTTGCAACTAAGAGAGATCGTTACATTTCTTGACAAACACTTTTCTCTTGGAGAAGTGATTGTTTTATTGAAGTAACCTAACAAACACTTTCCTCTCAAAAAAGTGATGCTTGTAGTGCTGACTCTATTAAGTTGCAGCCAAGAAAGATCATTAGAATAAAGAAGAGTTTATACAACATCAATTTCTTATGGACATACATTAGATTCATAACCCAAATTAGTATTCACATCAAGGTTCCTATAACTCAAGTAAAGAAAATTAGCTATTCGTGATACAAAGATCAACAATATCTATTGAATTCATAATCAAGAATAAATAATAAATCATACCCATAATTAATCTTCAAATGGAAGATTTTTACAAGAATGTTAGGAACCCTCAATGAGATTATCAAATCAATCAAAAACCTTAAAAGATGCTATTTAACTAAAGCCTAATTAAGGTAATAAAATAACAAAATTAATAAAATTGTTCGGAATAGGTGACGCCCAGGCTGATGCCGCGTCAAGAAGTTAACGCCCCATCACGGATGGCGTCAGAGAGGCTTCAGTTGCCTTTAGGTTCTGTCTTAGACTAACAATGTGGCTGACGCCGCGTCAGGGATCTAACAGCATAACACCAATATCATCAGATATCTTCTTCTCATGCTAACTTTCTACTTAAGGCTGATACCATTCTTGATGCCTTATCACACCTTTTACGCCACATCACCAACGTCGTCAGAACTGCTTCTCAGACTGCAACTCCCTGGTTAAGGGTGACGCATCACAAGGCTGACAACTTATCACGGTTGTCGTCAGCCATGTTTTCAGGTCTTTTTGCTCAGATTTAAGCTCTTCTACTCCTTTGTTATTTATTTCCATGCATCTTGACTTACTTACAAAATTTTAAGAAATAACATAAAAACACCAATAATTACTTAAGAACTTACAATTATTTCAAGTTAAAAAGTCCTAAATATGCTACAAAAATCTAGCACATCAACACCCTCAACTAAAAATAATTGCTTGTCCTCAAGCAACTATATAACGTCATACTACGATGCTTAACCAAGAGACACATACGATACCTATCACAGTTGATTATCAAGTTTAGCTCAAAACTTATACCACTCTCCATGTTCAATTACTTATAAATCCAATTGTGCATATCAATGAAGATTAATAATGTGACCCAAAGGAATCAAGATATGGCATTAATTCAACAAGAATGACCATGCATATGTACAAGTTACACTACCCAAACAAGTAAACAACTAGCAATGCAACCAATGTGCCTTTACAACTAAGAAGTCCATTCTCACTCAGATATAAACTCAAGCATGACAATGCGGGGACGGTCAAGAGACACTCACTCTGTGAAAGAAATTCCAATCAATGCATGTCTAATACCATATTCTTGCCCTTATTTTCATTACCAAGGTGTCCAGACAAATACATTAGGATCACTATCGGTATTCTCTTTGGCTTTTAATGTAGGCTAAGGGCTGGTATGATATTCAATGGTATTTAGAGTGACTAAGCCTCCTTGGAACTACCTTAACTTTTGGGGTTCACTTATTAACCTTTTTCTTTTTTTCTCCTTTTCTTGATCACACATTATTCAAGATAGATGTGGCTTTTCTTTTTCATTCTTTTTCTTTTCTTATTCTTCTTCCACACCAACCAGCTTTTTATTCTTTTTCACTTATTCTTTTCCTTTTATTCTACCTTTCTTCATACCCAGTTTACATCATGCACCCCTATGATAGCCACCCTCAACTTAGGTTGTTTACCTAAGTCAAGGTGCACAATGTCCAAGGAGGACAAGAGCCAAAACAGATTCATTATGATCTAAATGGGAAGGTGATATATGTCATAGAAAGAAATGGTCAATTCAAGCTCAAAATAGGGATCAAGAGATACCATGCATACAGGAAAGGTCATTTAGGCAAAAAAAATGACTTAAAAATCAAAATGGACTATGATCCTTTCCTAACCCCTATCTTTTAACTAAGGTAAGACTAACTGGGCAAGTTCTAGATTCAACACACACAGGGAATTTAGTAAGACCTCAGACACACATGGCACAATGGTACATCACAAACTACTACCTATTCGGTTCATGCAATTATTAGCAGTGATTATCATGTCCCTAGTACTAATGTCATAAAATGATTCACAGTAGCCACATATAAATGCATATCACATAGTTATAAAAAAGACCAACAGAGGGGTGTTTATCAGTCTTGAAATTCAACAAAAATATGTCAACTTCTCTAGATACTTATTTTTCTCTAGTTAACCACAACACATCACAAAACAAACATAATACGCCTAAATATGCTGGCTCTACTAGGAATAAGACTCCCTGGAAAAGAGGCACGCAACAAAAACCCTAAGAGGACATCAACACCCACAAGTAGCCCCACCCTTAACTTAATATCATGCATTGTTCCCAACACGTCAAATCAAAACAAGAAAGTTAGAAACATACCTGTGGCACCATGGGTGTGAAGATCTGATGTCAATCATATAATACGAATACAAACAACAAAATACCTTGGGTTGCCTCCCAAGAAGCGCTTAGTCTAAAGTCGCGGCCTGAACCAACTCAACTTTTTCCTCTACCTTGAGGATATGAATTTCACCCTCAACTTAGAGTCCATCTTCTTGCCTCGCTCATAGGGATATAGTACAAAGATTAAGAAGCTGAGTATTGAATGATGCATGGTAAACAACTCGACCTTAATGTGAGGTGTGTTTTTATGTTGTTTATCAAGTGTAAAATAAAAAATATATGATTTTTGTTCCTCATCTTTATAGTCTTCCACTAGTTTAGATGATTCCACAGACAAGATATCATCTAAATATAATGTGGAAAAATGCTTCGAGTGTAACCCAACAAATCCTACGTAAAAATTTACACTATCCTCTACACACTTACTTTTATTCATCTTCTCAATATTTTCACTATGAATTGGGCTAGAGTCTTTATAAGAGATTGGCTTGTTTTCTTCTTTTGCCTCTAGCACCATTTCCTTAATCTTTGTATCATCCCTCATGGTTGGTTCGATTGGTTGGGAATCTCCAAGGTCTGCTCAACATCAAGCACAACATCGATATAGGGTTCTTGCTCCTCATCTTCACACTCATCTATTATGTTAAATGATTTCACAAATAAGATATCATCTAACAACTATGTAGAAAAGTGTTTTGGATGATTGACCTCGATACCCATCTCTTCTATTATTTCTCTTCCCTCGTTAAATGTCCTAATGTCTTGATGTATATCACGTATGGTATCATTCATTGTGTCTGTACGATCCAACATTAGTTGAAGCATAGCTTTAATGTCACTCTTTCCAGTACTTCATTCTTCCTTTTCTTGACCGTAAGAACTATCATACTCATAAGAAGAACTAAAACCTGGGTTAGAGCAATAGGGGGAAGAGTCATTTGGGCAATCACTCCAATGTCCATCTTAACCAACATATAAAGAACAATATAATCCCAGTAGGTTGGATATGTTGCACACATCTCTCTTTGAGGAGCATATTTACAATATTTCCAAAAGTGAGGTCCATCACAATATGGAAATGGATCATCAAGATACGATTTCCAACCACCAAACTCATGTTCATTTCAAGATGCCATAGTAATAAGTGAATTAGAATAAAAATCTACCTAACACAAGAAATAAAAGAAAACTAAAAACAAATATTTACAATTTTGAATTCAAGCAAGTAGGATAAAATTCCAAACTAACTCAATATGCCAAATTGTTCCCCAGCAATGGCGCTATTTTTGATAATGCTTAACTTACCCCTCAAATAAGTGCAAGGCGATCGTCCTCAATATATTTGTCCAAGTTGAATTTTAACAAATGATAGAAAAAGATAAAATTTGGGGGTTTTAAATCGTAAAATAAAAGTTGATAAACACTTCGATTTAACAATGTTATGGGACACTAGAGTTAGGTTTACCAAGATGCTTACATAGGTTGGGTTGCAAAGAACTTTAGAGTTCCAATTGACACTTCATTTGCAACAAGAGTTGAATCCTATTATTTACCCATTCATCTCTCGACCTTAGGAGGTAGTGCATCCGTTAATTCTCTAGAACTTAAAGGATGTGTTCAATATTCAACTATGTTCTCATGTAGGCAAATCTGGTTAAGGCATTTGCCATTAAACTAAAGATTAAAATCTTTCAAGTCTATGTAAACTCTTTCTTTTTCCACATACACTTTTCTCTCGGACAAGTGATGTTATTGGGATCACCTTTCAAGTTGTAACTAAGGGAGATCGTTACATTGCTTGACAAGCACTTTCCTCTTGGAGAAGTGATTGTTTTATTGAAGTAACCTAACAAACACTTTCCTCTCAGAAAAATGATGTTTGTAGTGCTGACTCAATTCAGCTGCAGCCAAGAAAGATCATTAAAATAAAGAAGGGTTTATACAACATCAATTTCTTATGGACATACATTAGATTCATAACCCAAATTAGTATTCACATCAAGGTTCCTATAACTCAAGTAAAGAAAATTAGCTTTTCATGACACAAAGATCACCAATATGTATTGAATTCATAATCATGAATAAGTAATAAATCATACCCACAATCAATCTTCAAGTCGAAGATATTTACAAGAATGTTAGGAACCCTCAATTAGAGGTTTCTCCCCTTATCTTCCCCCTCCTAGTAAAATTGTTTAGATTGATGAATTATCAAATCAATCAAAAACTCTAAAAGATGCTATTTATACTAAAGCCTAATTATGAAAATAAAATAACAAAATTAATAAAATTGTTTGGAGTAGGTAACGCCCAGGCTGACACCGCATCGAGAAGTTGACGCCCTATCACAGATGGCATCAGAGAGCCTTCAGTTACCTTTAGGTTCTGTCTTAGGCTGATGATGTGGCTGACACCGCGTCAGGGATCTGACAGCGTATCACCAACGTCGTCAGGTATCTTCTTCCCATGCTAACTTTCTGCTTAAGGCTGATGCCATTCTTGACGCCTTATCACGCCTTTGACGCCATATCACCAACATCGTCAGAACTGCTTCTCAGACTGCAACTTTCTGGTTAAGGCTAACGCCAATGCTGATAGCCTATCACACGGCTAACGACTTGTCATGGTTGTCATCACCTATGTTTTCTGCTTTTTTTGCTCAGATTTCAGCTCTTCTACTCCATTGTTATTTATTTCCATGCATCTTGACTTTTCTACAAAATCTTAAGAAATATCATCAAAAACACCAATAATTACATAAGAAATTATAATTATTTCAAGTAAAAAAGTCCTAAATGTGCTACAAAAATCTAGCACATCACCTCATCCTATGATTCTTGGAGTCTAGTCATTACCAAGACAACAACCTTGTGTCATCTCATTGTTAAGGTCATGAGTCCCTCTCCATGACTCGTGACAATACCTTATGACTTGTATGGTCCCAGTCGTGACCTTGATAAAAACTTAGGGAAACCTTATTGGTTTGACCATGATTAGCTCTATGCGACTGGTGATGAGTCTTCATGACTCATTGCTTGAGTCGTGTCTTGAGCAGTAAGCACAATTATTGAGAAAAATTCAGAGTTCAAAACCTGGGGTATTACATTACCCCCTCCCCCAGGATCAATCATTTTTTAATAAGGAGTTTAGGAACCCATTAGCACGAATATGAGATAGAAGGCAACCATAAAACGATGAACAAAATATGAAAAGCGATAAAAGTAAAAGGGAACCCGTACCTCAAAACTTTCTATAAAACATTTGGAACAAGACTGGATATTTGGACTTCATGTCCTCCTCAGCTTCCCAAGTATCCTCTTCTACCATTTGATTCCTCCAAAGAACCTTTACCGAAGACACATACTTAGTCCTCAATCTATGGACTTGCTTATCCAAATCCTCAACCTGGACTACCTCATAAGATGCGGAATCTAAAATATCAATATTCTCAATAGGCACAATCAAAGAAGGATCGCTACATACTTCTTCACCATCATCACATCGAAAATCGGATGAATAGAACCCAATCTCGTAGGCAAATACAATTCATAGGTAAAATTCCCCACCCTCCTCAAAATTAGATACGGACCCACATACCAAAGGTTAAGCTTCCCATTCTTCCCAAACAACATCAATCCCATCATAGGATAAACCTTCAAGAATACCTAATCACCTACATCGAACCCCAACTCCCTTTGCTACACATTCGAATAATACTTTTTATGACTTTGAGCAATCTTAAGTCTTTCCCAATCACCCTCACCTTCTCCATGGCTTTGTGAACCAAGTAAGAACCAAATAACTTAGTCTCACCCACCTCAAACCACCCAATAGGACACGTACACTTTCTTCTATAAATTGCTTCAAAAGCAGCCATCCCAATACTAGAGTGATAACTATTATTATATCTAAACTCAATAAGAGGAAAGTGATCCACCCAAATTCCCTAAAAGTCAATTATACAAAATCTTAGCATATCCTCTAAGGTATAAATATCCTGTTCCACTTATCCATCTATTTGAGAGTGAAAAGAGTTGCTAAGGTTCACCTTGGTCCCCAAACTTTTCTAAAATGAATGCCAAAAGTCAGAAAAAAATTATGTACCTTGATCTCAAATGATGGACACCGGTGCTCCATGAAACCAAAGGATCTCCTCAATAAATAACTTAGTATAATTCTGTCCATAGTAGGTAGTCCTCACAGGCAAAAAGTGACAGACTTAGTCATCCTATCTATAATGAGTCCTCATAGGCAAGAAGTAAGAAGACCTAGTCATCCTATCTAGAATGACCTAAACCAAATAATACTAATTCTGAGACCATGGGAGCACCATAATAAAACCTATATTAATCATCTCCTCATCCACACCAACAACTCTATCTCCTCAGACATACCATCGTGCCTCAGGTTCTGAACCTTTACCACCTGACAAATAGTACACTTAGCCACAAAATTAGCCATTTTTCTTCTTCATATTTTCCCCCTAATAAATTTCTCTCAAATCATTAAACATCTTGGTAGCACCCGAAAAAATTGTATACCTCAATTTATGAGACTCAAACAAAAATCCTCTCTCATAGCCCATCAACATCAGGATCACATCACCTACCTTGGTACATTACGATACTATCACCATAAATTTCAAAGGCCATAACCTTCTCCTACCCTATATTATCCATAATCTACATAGGAATGGGATCCAAAGCATGCTTCTCCTGTACCTCAGCACCGAGATATGATTTAACCACTTCTTGAAAAATTACCCCTCCATCCTCAGAGTCCACAAAAAGAACTCCCAAATTAGTCGGCCAGTTGATGTCCTTCACCAATCCTCTTTTCTTATAATCTAAATAAGATAAGCTCCTCATGGACAACCTGCTAAGAACATTTGTAACCATATAAGTTTTACCTGGATAATAGTGAAAACTTATGTCATAATCCTTGAGAAACTCAAGCCACCAACTCTGTCTGAGATTTAACTCCTTCTGGGTGAATACTGCATGCTTTTATAATTGAAATAGATGTCTACATGCACCCCATACAAATAATGGCGTCAAGTCTTCCAAGAAAAAACCATAACCGCAAGCTCTAAATCATGAGTCGGATAATTTTGTACATAAATCTTAAGCTTCATTGAAGCATATGCCACAACCTTACCATGTTGCATCATGACACAACCCAGTCCCATATGGGATGCATCAGAATACACCAAAAATCCGTTAGTATCCTTGGGATGGGTCAGGACTAGTGTAGAATTCAGTTTATCCTTCAACTTCTCAAACTACCCTCACAAGTACGGACCACAAGAAATTTACCTTTTTCAGAGTTAACTTTGTCAACGGTGCGGCAATAAATGAAAAATTCTTTACAAACCTTCTATAATACCAGCTAAGCCCAAGTAGCTCCGAATATCGGTTGGAGTCATAGGTCTAGGACCCCTCTTAATCACCTCAACTTTTTATGGATCTAATTTGATCCTCTCACTAGAAAAAGCATGCCCAAGAAAAGTCATAATATCTAACCAAAGATCTCACTTATAATAATTAACATACAACCTTTGATCCTTAGGAGTTTACAATACAATTTGGAGGTGATTGGAATGATACTCCTCGCTGTTAGAATATACCAAGATATCATCCATAAAGAAAATAACAAACAAGTTCAAAAATTGCCTGAAAATTGGATTCATAAGATCTGTAAAAGAAGCCTGAGTATTAGTCAAGCAAAATGACATAACCAAAAACTCACAATGACCATACTGGGTATAGAATGCAGTCTTGGGGATATCACCCTCCCTAATTTTCAAATGATGATGGCCCTAATGAAGATCAATCTTAAAAAAACATGTTATAAGAGGATACATATTCTTTAATATTACTTTATTCAATTGCCAATGATTTATGCACATTAGAAGAAACCCATTTTTCTTACAAACAAAAAACAAAGGATCGCTTCACGGAGAAACACTATCATGGATAAAGCCCATATGAAAAATATCCTTTAATTGCTTCTTTAACTCCTTCAACTCAGTCTAAGCCATTCTTAATAGAGGAATAGTGTTAGGATGGGTATTTAATAGAAGATCAATCCATATATTTATTTCTCAATTTGGAGGAATTCCACGAATATCATTGGAAAACACTTCAGAAAACAAACTAACAATAGGGATTAATTATAATGAGGCAACCTCAAAACTAGAATCTTTAACCCAAACCAAATGATTTAGACACCCCTTGGAAATCAACTTACGGGCCCTAAGAAAATAAATAAACCTCCCTTTAGGCACTAAATAACTTCCCTCCCATTCAATTACTGGTTCATTAGGGAATTGGAAACTGACTTTTTGAGCCCTATAGTCCAAAGAATCATAGCACAAATGAAGCCAATCCATCCATAAAATAACATCAAAATCAACCATATCAAACTATATCAAATCCACTAAGGTCTCCCTACATAAGATAGACACCACATAACCCCTATAGTCTTTTCTAACCACAATCGAGTAACCACTGGAGTAGACATAAAAGAAGGGTCAAAAATACTTATAAGATGAAAAACAAATGCACCTAATGGATCTACATAAATGGGGAGAGTCCTCTCATCGAAGATCTTATGTTCATAGATAGATGGAACGCTAAGTTGAGTAACACAATCACGAGCAGGGACCCTAAACTATGTTTGTACTCAATAAACGAGGCAAGTCCCCTCAACATGGCATTGTGGAAAACCAATGACCTTGAACTTATGCTCTGATAACATGCTTATCACAATAGAACTCGAGCCTAGTCATGATGAGTATCTCAAGCACACCGTGGAACAGAGATCACCCTCATAACCTATCCAATCCAAGCATAATCCAAATAATAACAAGAGAAGGACAACAAGAGAATAAAGATAAAATAGTTAACATAACACAAGAGTAATCTCCAAAGGTCAAAATACCATCCTACCTACGTATTTCCATAAAATCCACTAAACTAAACCAAATATAAAACTAGGTCAGGATGAGCCCCATACCATGACAGTGACAATGACAATGATAATATTCATGTGAACTCTAAAATCCTAAATATTAAAAGAAACATATAGAATGACCAAGCTTTTCAAAATAAGAAAGCTCATCACTTTAACATAAACATGATCGATGATCGCACCACCTAACACTTTACGAACAAATAGAAGAAACCCAAAGGACTCTAAAGCATGAAAAGATATAGCATTTGGGGATGGTTAGTGGGGTGAGCGCTAGCATCTGACTAGAGAAGGGATAAAATATTGCCATTTCAAAATCAAGTCCAATCTTAATGAACATGTTCACTTATATGCATATATACATACATACATACATACATACATACATATATATATACATACATATATATATATATATATATATATAATTTTGGTACAGGGAAAAATGTTTGTTATGATATTTAAAAACATTATACTGGACTGTGTAGCTCTAACTATCATATAGGCCCCCACGAGCTACATACGTTTAGATCCCCCTGCTGCAAGGGCTTCAGCATGTGTTAGCTGAATAAAAAGAGGAAATACAAGGAGGTTTTAAGGAATCCACGACCCCATCCATTGAAAAATATATATATATAAAGTGAGAACTACACACATGACCACCAAGGCCTGCACTCCGACAAACATGGTTTCTAGTATCATTCCCTTTGGGATGTCATTACCCAAACTAGGTCCGAGCCATGATGGGTATCTCAAATCCCACGTGGATCGGAGATCACCCTTTATCCTAACCAGCACAACAACCTTAAGTGTCGGATTAATTATGAACATACAAAAAGATAACATATAACAAATCTAATAACAATTCATTATGTCGATACCATCCACCAGTAACCGAACAACAGTTGTCACTAAATCAATCGACCAAAATACCCAACTCTATAGTAATCTAACAACGCATCTATAAAACTGAAACCAATAAAATGTTGGGACATGCCCTCCAATTTTAGCCAAAACCAAGTGTAAATAAGGTCTAAGATATAAGACCTAAGGACTATGAAATGAAGACTTCTAAAGAGTGGAACTTCACAACTTCAATGTGAACTCACAAACTAACTCTATCACCTGATCACTACACAGGAAAAGTATAAGAAGTTTTGGTGCCTGCAACATGTGGGATACAACATCAGAGATGGGCGTCTGGAACACTTGTATGTAACTCATGGATAAAAAAATAAAATAATGCCATGAAAATAGTTTAAAACTAGTACAACATCCAAAGCATCATATAATATGAAGTACATATACATATATATAAATATACCATCACATACTGGGGGTAGGGGAAAAGGATTAGCATGAACTTTAAAAACCTTAGCCTGGGATATATTGCATAATCGTCATATAATAAGGCACCCACGGGATATACGGGACCAACTCTACCCTAGCTGGAAGGACCTCAATATGTATAGCCACACAAACTAGAGAATATCCATATACGTATATGCTTTTATGTGGGACTCAAACCTCTCGACATAGTGAAGGTGACTTAAGAAACAATGTATATAATAGAGGGACTCTAACCTCTTATTCATATATTCAATTTGGGGGACTCAAACTTCTCGATCATATAGACATCCACACTGACAAGTGTAGTTTCCAGTGTTAGTCCTTCAAACTCCACTTTCACGACCCGGCTACACATTTCTCTTTAAAGTCCAATTAAAAAATTCATTACACATACACCATCATTAATTAAATTATTTACCAAAGGCATCATGTTGGTATCATCATAGCAACCCCACTTGCAAGCGTACAATATGCCATGACCATTATTAATCAACTTGGGACTCTAACCTATTGTTTAACAATGACGTTAATACAATTCATCATTTATGGACTCAAACCAGTTTAATGTTTCAAATCAACTTATGGCCAACAAGGACTTCATAAGGTAATTTACCGATCATTAATATTCTTATGCCAATGCTTTAGTTCAAAATACAATTCATCATGTGACAAGATTATTCTCATTGACAATTCCATAAACTGGTTGAGGGCATACAATTATTAAAACCAAAAACCATCAAATTTACAGTTAAACATGACCTCTTAGTTAAACCACAATTTATATGCACCCACATGTGCAAAATCATTACTAAAACATTCATAATCATATATTAAAAAGGGAGTAAGAATACCCAACAATATTTATTCATACCCTCAACCTTTGTTTTCAAAACCACCATTAATAACTCATGAACAATGTTTTAAACATATGTTTTAGTCAGTCAACAATGAGGGAAGAGGCACATGCCCGAGTTAAGAAGATTCACAGAGAGAATTTTGTCCTTAAGTACTTCAAAGAAACCCTAGCCCAATCTTTCTTGAGAGGTTTTAGAGAGTGTTTGATCTTGTAATATGTATAATGAATGTCCAAAAGGTGTTATAAGACGTGGTGTCTTAAGGGCTTAGCGTGGGATATTTCCAAAGTACCCCCAGCATAAAGCTATAAAAACCCATCTTTGGTTATGAGTCAAGCCATTGACTCGTCAGCACAACTTATAACTCATACCATTATGTTGTCACAAAGAATGAGAATTGGACACCACACACTGTATAACTTACAATATCCTAGTCCCACTCGTTACTAGACCGTACGACTCGTATGGTTTAGTCATGACCAATACAGAAAACTAAGGGCTTGGACACTGGACAACATATGGCTAAACCCTAAACACTCATCACTTGATCATACTACTCGTGATGAGTATCTAATAACCATGAATAAACTTGACCAATAACACGCAAGTTCACTTACAGATAGGGTTATCTAACCCATAAACAAACCATACGACTTATGGTATGAGTCGTAAGAAGGGCATATAGCCTAAAGGTCAAGAAATTTGCAAAGGCCAAAGTCTAGGGCATTTCAGTCTCCTACACTTAGGATCATTTTTCCTCGAATGATGGGACATAGAATTGACTGGCACTATTAAATCTTAAATATCTCTACTCATGCTTTTACAGTTTTAAAAATAAAGATGCCAAGGAAAACAATCTTACCTTTAATAAAGACAAAAAGACAATATGTTAATAATACACACGTACCTAAAGCACAAATTTCTAAAATAGGAAATAGGAATGGATACCCAGACTATATGTCCTTGTCAGCTTCCCAAGTAGCTTCCTCAAACTTTTTGATCTACCGTAGAACCTTTACCGAAGCCACGTCCTTCGTCCACAATCGATGAACTAGCCGATCCATGATCCTTACTTGGACCTTCTCATAGGTTAAAGAATCTAAAATAGCAACGTTCTTTAATGGAAGAACCAATGAAGGATCACCCATGCATTTTCGTAACATGGACATTGGGAATACTGAATTAATGGACTCATGATTGGGTTAAAAAGAGATCTCAATACCAAGTACAAGCCAACATATCAGGGACTATGCTTCCCTTTCTTTCCAAACCAAATTACTTCCTTCATGGGAAATACCTTCAAGAACACCTAATCTCTAACCTCAAGTTACAAGTCCCTTCACCTTAACTCTGTATAGGATTTTTAGAGACTTTGGGTGGTCTTAAGCCTATCTCAAATCACCTTCTCAATAGCTTGGTGAACCAAATCCAGGAAAAACATCTCCGCCTTACCAATCTCAAACCAGCCAATAAGAGATCTATATCGTCTACTATACAATGCTTGAAACGGAGCCATACCAATGTTAGAGTTGTAACTATTGTTATAGGAAAATTCAATGAGTAGAAAGTGTTCATACCAACTACCACCAAAATTGGTTACACAAGCTCATAACTTATTTTCCAAAGTCAAAATGGTTCTTTCTGCTTGCCTATCCGCCTGAGGGTGAAAGGAGGTGGTAAGGCTTACTTTAATCCCCAAACCATGCTGAAAAGAGTGCCAGAAATATGATGACAATTGAGTACCACAATCCATAATAATAGAGATAGGCACACCGTGAAACTTTACCACCTCCTGAAGGAAAAACATTGCATAGTCCTCAGCATAGTAAGTAGTCCTCACTGAAAAGAAGTGAGCCGACATAGTCATCCTATCCATGATGACCCAAATAGATTCACATTAATTCAGCGACCGCAGAAAGCCAATAACTAAATGTATATTAATTATCTGTTACTTCCACACTGGTAATTCAGTTTATTAAATTATCCCACCGGGTCTCATGTGCTCCACCTTAACGCACCATACACTTAGTCATAAAGTTTGTTACATCCTACTTAAGATCATGATACATCTTTGTTGAAACATATACTACAATTCATGGGCATTGGCCAAAGTCCTGTCTCACAATACATTAATATCTAGAGAACACAAACTCCTATCGTATATCAATATACCATCACCACTGATCTCAAAAGCCATAATTTTCTGCTACCCACAGCATCCTTGATTTACATCAATAAAGGTTCTAATACCTGTTTCTCCTTTATTTCCAAACAAAAATATGATTGTTCCACCTGTTGCACAAACATACTACCATTCTAAGAATTAAGGAGATGAACTCCAATGTTAGAAAAATGGTGAATATTCTTCAGCAATTCTCATTTATCCTTATCTACATGAGATAGACTCCCCATAGATAACCTGCTAAAAGCATCAACAACCATATCAGCTTTACCTAGATGGTAGTGAAGACTCATATCATAGTCCTTTAGTAACTCAAGCCACACTTTTTGCCTAAGATTAAGCTCTTTCGGAGTGAACACGTATTGCAGGTTCTTGTGATAAGAAAATATATCAATATGGACCCCATATAGATAGTTATACCAGATTTTTAATGAGAAAACCACAACTAACAACTCCAAGTCATGATTTGGATATTTCTTATCATGAACCTTTAACTATATAGAGGCATAAGCAATTACCTTGTCATGCTTCAACAAAACACAACCCAAACCAACCCGAGATGCACCACAATAGATGATAAAACCCTCGGTGCCTTTAGGCAGAGTCAAAAACTTAGATGAAGTCATCTTATTTTTAAACTTCTCAGAGCTACCCACACAAGCATCAAACCATAAGAACTTCACCTTCTTCTGAGTTAACATGGTTAATTGAGTAACAATAAAAGAAAAGATTTCCACAAACCTCCTACAATAACCAGCTAAACCCAAGAAGCTCTAAATATCAGTTGAAGTCGTGGGTCTAGGACACTTCTTAATCACAATAACTTTCTAAGGATCCACCATGATCCCCTCACTTAACCCAACATAACCCAGATAAGTTACGTCATTTAACCAAAACTCACATATAGAAATCTTAGCATACAATTGCTGATCTTTCTAGGTCTACAAAACTAGGCGGAGGTGATCGACATGATACTCCTTACTCTTAGAGTACACTAAGTGTCATCAATTTAGACAATCACGAATGAATCTAGAAACTAATAAAAAACCCTATTTATCAAGTCCATAAACACCACAGGGTGATTGGTCAAGCAAAACGACATCACCGGGAACTCAAAATGCCCATAGTGGGTATGGAAAGTTATCTTAGGGACATCCACCTCCCTAATCTTTAGCTCATGATACCCGAACAAAAAATCAATCTTAGGGAAGATTTGGAACCCTGAACAAATCAAGAAGATCATTAATTCTTAGAAGTGGATACTTTTTATTTACCGTCACCTTGTTTAACTATAGATAATCAATGCACATATGAAGGGAACTATCAATCTTACATATGAACAAGAAAGGTGCACCCCATAGGGACACACTAGGATGGATAAAACCCTTGTCTAAGAGTTTTTTCAACCGCTCCTTGAGTTACTTCAACTCAGCTGAAGCCATTCAATATGGGGGAATAGAAATAGGATGAGTGTCCAGAAGAAGATCAACACAAAATCAATCTCCCTATCAGGAGGGACACCAGGAAAATCATCAGAGAAGACTTTAGGAAATTACTTTACAACAAAAACAAAATGTATGAAAGGACCCTCTAAGGTAGAGTATTTAACCCAGACCAGATGATAGATATAGCCTTTGGAAATTAATTTTTAGGATCTAAGATATGATATGACCTTTCCTTAGGATCTAAAGAACTTCCCTCCTACTCAACAATTAGCTTATTAGGGAATTTAAACATGTTCTTACGGGTTTGAAAGTCTAAAGAAGAATAGCTCAGCTGTAACAATTCTATTCCTAAAATAACATCAAATTCAACCAGGACTAACTCTATTAATTCTACAGGAGTCTTATTATTACCAACAAATACCACACATCCCTATAGACACTTCTGATAACCACAAAGTCTTCCACTAGGGTAGAAATAAAGAAAAGGTCTGACAGGAACTTAGGACTAAAATAGAAATATACGGCCACAAATAGGGTCACATAAGAGAGAGTCGACTCCAGATCAAGTAAATAGTACACATCCAGAGAAAAGAGTTTCAATATACAAGTGACAACATTCGGAGATGCCTGGGACTCCCTGCGAGTAGTGAGAGCATAAAGATGGTTCCGACAAATTCCATAGCTAGAAGTGGCACCCTTTGGTGCAGGAGCTTAATAAGAAGCATCAGTAACCTTGTTTTCTCCTAAAGAAACTCTATAGGAATAACTTGGCTACATATGTACAATCTAACCACACATGAAACACTGGTCCCTCTCCTTCTAGCACTTACCACAGTGGTGTTGACCATACAATCTGTAGGGAGGGTAGGATAATGCTGAGTGGGCCCAACTGGCTTGAGATAGGCCATCCTCTACCCTAAAAGCATCAATACCCTAAAAATTCAATCACCAGATGCCTATGCGTTGGGAGAACTAGCCGTTGAATAGGAGTTAGGACTTTCCCAGATCTTCTTCTTAGACTAGTTACCACTCTGTTGCTAGCCTCCACCCTACTCTAAAAATTGAAATTTCTTACTCTGCCTCCCGCCAATTTCATCTTACTTTTTTCTGTCCTATTCAACTTGCTACATATAAACTACAAGTCAAGAAATATCCATATCTTTATTTAGAAAGGCATCCTTATACTCTAGAATCATGTCTCAAGATAATCCTAAAGTGAACATTCTTATTCGAGCCCTTATCTGAGGTACCAGCTCAAGATCATACCGAGACAACTGATGGAATTTCAAAGCATACTCCTTATCCGTAATTCTTTCTTGCTTAAAGTTAACAAATTCCTCTAGTGTCACCTTTCTCAACTCCTAAAAAAAGAAGTGATCTAGAAATGCTCTAGCAAAATTATCCCATAAGAAAGGACAAACATTTTTGCCTCACAATTATTCCCACTCTTCATAGGATTAGTATGCCACATCTTTCAATCGGTAGGCAACAAAACCTACACTGTAAACCTCCAAAGAAAGTATAACCCATAAGATATGCTCCATCACATCAATGAAACTTTACAGATCTTTCTTAACCTTTTTACCAGTATACATCAGAGGATGCAACCTCACTTATAGCCTCAGACGAACCCATAGCAGCACTAACAAAATCCAACTATTGTGACTAAGATGTCACCAACTAATTCAATAGGTTAAGGAAGAGACAAAACTCAGCATTAGTAACTTCTTCTTGAGGCGACTAAGTATGAGTGTCACTCTCAAGAGTAGGATTACTAGGGAAAGGTGGGAATCTACAAGGATAGATAGATGCAGTGAGCGACACTTGTTCAGGTTTGGAGTTAGACAAGCTCCAACCACATTGTCCTCAAACGGGGAAGAAGAAGTTCCACGGACATTAGATCTTCTTGGAGGCATTACCTAAAAGATAAACAAATGAAAATTAGAGGGATCCAAGATCTTAGATTCTAGAGCCAGAAATTAAGAAACAAGAAATAAAAATATTTCTAAATGTCTCGTACCCTCTCTCTTATAAGTGTGGTACACTACACATCCATAAAAGAGACTTTGCTTGACACGGCTTTGTTAACATTGATTGACCATGAACATAGAATCTAATGCCACCTTTATCAGGAACTAAACAAGTTTCTGAGCATGGTTGGTATCTTAATTCCCATATGGAACAGAGATCACACCATTATCTATCCTAACCAGCTCAACAACCTCAAGTATCAAATTAATTCTGAACATATATCAAGATAACACATATAAATCTAATAGCAATTCATTATGTCTATACCATCCACCAAACAACCATCTGTTACCGAAAAAATCAACCAAAAATCCCAAGTCTGTAGTAATCTAACAAAGCCTCTACAAAACCAAAATAAATAAAATATTGGGACATGCCCCCAATATTATCCAAAACCAAATCTAAACAAGGTCTAAGACATAGGACTAAGCACTAGGAAATAAATCCTTCTAGAGTATGGAAGCTCACATCTTCAATGTCAACTTACGAACGAACTCAAACACCTGATCATTACACAGGAAGAGTAGAAGAAGTTCTAGCTCCTGTAGCACGTGAGGATAAAGTTTCGGAGATGTTTAGTAGTAAGAGCACTAATATGTAACTCAGGCATAGAGGAATAAAACAATGCCATGACAAAATTTCAAAACAAGTACAACATCTAAAGCATGATATCATGTGAAATATATTTACATGTACATAAATATAATATTATATGTTGTGGTATGGGATAAGGCTTAGCATAAACTTCAAAAAACTAGCGTGAGCTATGTAGCATAACCGTCATATAACAAGGCACCCACGGGTTATACGGGTGTATATCTCCCTTAGTTGAAAGAGCCCCAGTGCATGTAGCCATATGAACCAGAGAATATTAATATCTGTGTATGCCTTTCTGGGGGACTCAAACCTCCCGACATAGTCAAGATAACTTAAGTTACATAAAATATTGGGGACTCTAACCTCCAATTCATATATTTAGTTTAGGAGACTCAAACCTCCAAATCATATAGACACTCACACCGACAAGTGCAATTTCCACTTTTAGTCTTTCAGACCCCACCTTCACAGGCTACCTACACATCTTACTTTAAAGCCCAATTAAAGCATTCATTACACATACACTATCCTTAATAAAATTACTTACAAAAGAAATCATGTTGGTATCATCATACCAACCCTGCTTGCAAGCGTACAACATGCCATAACCATTATTAATCAACTTGGTACTCGAACCCATTGTCTAACAAAGATGTTAATTCTATAAATCATATAAGGAGTCGAACACATTTAGTGTTTCAAATCAATTTATGGCAAGTAAGGACTTGATAAAATCATTTACTAATCATTAACATTCTTAGGCCAATGCCTTAGTTCAAAATATAATTAATCATGTGAAAAAATCATTCTCATTTTTAATTTTACAAACAGGTTGAGGGCATACCATTATTAAAAAGTAAAAATAATCAAATTTAGGATTAAACATGACCCTTAGTTAAACCACAATTTCCATACATCCATATTTGCAAAATCATTATTAAAACATGAATAATCATAAATTAAATCATGAGCAAGCAATACCCAACAATATTCATTCAAACCCTCAACCTTGGTTGTCAAAACCACCATTAATAACTCATGAACAATGTTTTAAACATATTTTTAGAGTTAGCTAACAATGAGAGAAGATCCACATGCCTGAGTTACGAAGATTCACAGAGAGAATTTGGTCCTTAGGCACATAGATGACCACTTTGAAGAAACCCTTGTCCAATCTTTCTTTAGAGGTTTTAGAGTGAATTTAGAGAGTGTTTGATCTTGTAAAATGTATAATAAATGTCCAAAAGGTGTTATAAGATGTTGGGTCTTAAGGGATTTTGGTGGGAAATGGCCAAAGTACCCCAACTTAAAGCGGTAAAAACCCTCCCTTTGGTTATGAGTCAAGCCATTGATTTGTCACCACAACTTATGACTCATAACATTGAGTTCTCTCCAAGAAAGAGAATTAGAAATCCCACACTATCCAACTTATGAATTCCTAGTACCAGTCATTACTTTGCCATACAACTCATATGGTCTGTTCGTGACCAACACAGAACTCTAAGGGCTTGAACACAAGACAACATATGAATGGACCCTAAACACTCATCACATGATCTTATGACTTGTGAGAAGTCTCATGTAACAATGATATATCATGGGTAATAACACATTAGTTAACTTATGGCTAGGTTCACCTGACCCATTATTATACCATACTACTCATGGTGTGACTCGTAAGAATAGTAGAGAGCCTACAGCTTAGGAAATTTGCAAAGGAAAAAGACCAAGGTTTATAATGGAAACTCTACCTTCTACGAGGAGCTACATAACCCCCCTTTAAGCCCAATTTAAAAAATTTACACATAATCCATCTAATAAATGAAGGAGTCGTCCATTTAGGTCTTTACCAAATGTTATCGTCATACCATTTAATTATTCTTGCAAGACAATTGTATTTTGCCAATTCAATTAGCTAGTTAGACTCCAATGTTTTAATTTAGAAACCAATCCAAGGCCCCCAAGGCCTTTCCAAAACAATTTGTTTTCCATTAGAATTTTTATGCGCATTGCAATGTTTCAAAGACAATTTCATAAGGTAGGTTGAGGTTGTTACCAATTCCAAAATAAAAATCCATAAGTTTAGGGGAATCTATGACCCCTATTCTATTTACCTTGCCCATGGACCCGATGAGTTCTAAAATCTATTAATAAAACACACACAGATGCATGTAAACCATGGTAATACCATTACAACAATAACCATCCAAAACCCTCAACCCAAATTGCAAAACCAACAATTAAAACTACATGAATACCAAACCATTGTATTCCAATATAAAACACCATGTTTAGGAAAGATATACATGCTTGAAAATACCAAGAATTTAGATAAGAAACCTCTCTTTGTGCCTTAGATTGCCAACCTTTAGAAACTCTAACTTTGTTTTTAACATGAGAATTTGAGAGAGTATAAAGTGTTCTTGACTTATTAAAATAATGAGAAAGGACCCTTATGGTGCTTTATGGTCTTGGGTTATAAGTAGGGAAGGATGAAAATTTCTAAAGTTCCACTAATTAAAATATAGGAAAAACTGTCGCCAATGACCATAGGTCACCTCACGACTTACTGATCACGACTCATCACCAAAACTTATACCCTAGGAAAAAACTAAGAGGCTTCTTACTAGTTTTATCATGAGTCTCACTCTACAACTCGTGACCTCACCCTATGACTCATGGAAACTAGTCGTCACGAAGAAACCAACTTTGGGCCATCTTAATATTAAGGTCATGAGTCCCTCACCATGACTCGTTATATTACCTTACAACATATATGGTCTCAGTCATGACCATGACGGAAACTTAGGGAAAATTGAATGGCTAGACAATGATTAGATCTACATGACTTGTGATGAGTCTTCATGACTCATTGCCTGAGTCGTATCCTAAGCAGTAAGCACAATTACTGAGAAAAAAATCATTGCTCAAAACCAGGGATATTACATTTAAGTTGATTTCATAGTTTTAAATATTATTAAAAATAATTTGCAAAAAAAATAATAAACAGATAATTTTATCTATTGTGGAGTCTTTTAATGAAAGATAAAAAGTTCAATCAATATTTCTAAGGATCTTCACACTTTTAATATGGCTAGTTTCCCGATATGTGCATTGTATGTGTATATTGAGTTAGTATATAATTTTACAGAATAATAGAAATAGTATTTTAAAAAGTTAAATAAATATTTATAGGAAAAAGAATAAAGATAATTTCTATGACTAATTAATGCTAAATCAGTATAACCTAAGGAGAGAAGCTTCCTTAAAAGAAAACAAATGTCTCTCGAAACATAATGATCCGGTGCTTATGTACTCTTATTAAGCAACGAATAATCTGCATAATTGTAATTTTTCAATACTCTTATCTATTCTATTGCTTTTTGGGTGTTTAAAATTTTATATGTATCTTCCTTTAGTTGTTCATTTCTTCTCAAAGTGTACATTTCACCTGCACCTTCCATATTATATCGATCTTCACCTTAAAAGTATGTAATATCTACACTAAATTTAGGGATAATACCCACAAAAATACCTGAAGTTTAACCAAATTTTCAGTGGAGCATATTGAACTTTGCGGGGGTCCTATTACCCACTATACTTTTTTAGTGGGAATTAGTTCCCCTCTTGACTTTTTGAAAGTGGAATTACTCTCCCCCTCAAAACGTATACCTAGATTTTTCGGTGAGAAACGTGGTACACGCGCCATTTCTTCTCCATTTTATCACTTTTCAAAATTTTTTCACCATTACAACCATATTAAATTCTCCAAATGATTCCATTGAGCTTATAAAGATAGTATTTCAAATAATTGAATGAAATCTTCCATTAATTATCCATTGAAACTCGAAAGATTCAATTAGCGAGTTCCATTAATGGAAGATTCAATAAAACTCACTAATTGAAAACTCAATGAAAGATTCAATTTCCATTAGTGGAACTGGGAAGATTTGGAAAATTCATTAATGGAACTCGAAAGATTCAAAACATTTGATTTCATGATTCAATTTCCATTAATGGAACTCGAAAGATTCGGAAAATTCATTAATATAACTCGGAAGATTCAAAAAATTTAATTTCATGTATGAAGCTATTCAATCTTTCGTTAATGGAACTCGGAAGATCAATTTCTATTAATGAAACTCAGAATTAAATTAGCGAGTTTTCGAGTTAGAATCTTTCGAATCATCTATTGAGTTTCAATTAGCGAGTTCCATTAAATTATAACCATTGAGTTTCATTAAATTTCAATTCAACAATGGAGCAACCGTTGTTGAAGAAAGATGAATGAAAAAATAAATAAAAATATAAAACTTTCAATAATTATAAAATTAATGGTTTGTTTGGCAAAAAAAAAAAGAGTTTTAAAATATTTTTAACACTATTCACGCACTAAATGCGCGTGAATCACACACAGTGTGTGAAGTGGTAGATATTGCCATTAAAATACGAATAAAAAAAGTCTAGGGGGTAATAGAACCACCGCAAAGTTCAGTATGCTCAACTGGTACTCCGATCAAACTTTAGGTATTTTCGTGGGTATTATCCCCTAAATTTAACCATAATGTCACATAATGGTTTAAAAAGTTAAATTGACTATACAATCACATGAACAACTTCATAATTAATAAAAATTGTTGATTAAATTCAATTTTATAATGACATAAGAAATCAACACAAGACTATTGTAAATCATCATAATTTATCTAAAATATAAGTATCTTATTTTCAGTGTTGACAAACAAAATGTAATTTTTAAAATATTAAAAAACTTTGACACATATTAAAATTTAATGCGTATTATCATTTAAAAGGATTATGTGTTTTGACCAATAAATTTTGCAATAGTGTAGCTTTAACAACTCAAAATTATTTACAAATTCAATAATCTTGAGATTTTTGTAAAAAGGTACTCAAATTCTCAAATGCGACAACAATTATTGAATAATTTTATTTTTATAATTTTAAAATAAAATAAAATTTTCTTACATTTAAACAGAGCAGCCAAATAATAGATGTCACATAAATTAAGTAAATGTAGACTTGTCTTTCTTATTATTTGATCGCATAAAAAATATAAGCATAAAAAAGTTAAATATATTTTATGGTCTTCTAATACCCCCTCACTATTATCTTATTTTTTCTTTTTGATACACTCACTAATGATTTTAGACATTCCTCCAAAAAGTAAGGACAAAAAGAAAGTTAAATTAGAGCAAACTAGGAAAATGTTTTATAAATGTATAGCTAGTACATCTGTAGAAGCAAGCTGATTAAAGATGATCCTTTAAGTATTTGTATGCAATTTTCTAGTCTTATCCCATTGTTAATAGCGCGCATAGAAATTTTTTGGCATTTTTAAAGTTTAAACGATGTAAAAAGTTTGTTAATACTATTTTGAAGACTTTCTAGCTTTTCTTATTACATCAGTTGGATGATATTTCCAAATTGAAGTTGACTTATTATATTATATACATTGAGCATCATTCTTTTCAGCAAGAATATAATCTTTACAAATCTGTGAATAACATGTAAATACAGTAATAATTAACATAGATATAAAGTCATTAACTGAAGACTCCTTGGTTGCTTACGTTTTCATGTAGGCAAATTGTATTCTTGGTATAAGTGGATTTATGATATGCATGTTACTTTGAACCCAGTATAACAATGAAAAGGAGGAAGTTGGTTATGTGTTCTTTGTAAACAAAGAAAAAAATCCCTTGAGTCAACTTCTTACTTGAGTAGGAAAACTCTTGAGCATCTATAAAAGGAAGAGAGTTATACAATTTTAACATACCTATTGCATATGTAGAGCAGACATTATATTCATGAATAGGAGATCATTACCAATTTATTCAATTCATCCATTGAAGGCAGTTTTTCATTGAGTTGTGTATGTAGTAAGTTGTAATGAACCTTATAGACATTTCTCTTATATTCATAAATTTTTTCTGTCTAGAGCTTTTCTATAACCCGTCCCCCCACCCCAATTTATTTATGACTTGATGGGACTGAAAATTGGTTTTTCAGGAGGTTCATTTGAGAATTTTAGTAATACCAAATATATTATGAAATATTAAATAAAATTGGCATTTGGTAGAAATATAATTTATAACCTTTTCAAAATATTTTTGATATTGATAAAACTCTTTGAGTTATATATATACTTATATAATTTTATAATTACTTTTACAGACTATTAATATTTTAAGCGGAGATACTAAACCTCGTATGTTAAAATATTATTACTTTATAATAGAAGTTTTATTATAAATATAGCATATATCCATTTGAGATATGGAATTAAGTTGCAAAACGTTGGATTCATCTCTTTTTAATAA
This sequence comes from Capsicum annuum, assembly GCF_002878395.1. NCBI lineage: Eukaryota > Viridiplantae > Streptophyta > Magnoliopsida > Solanales > Solanaceae > Capsicum > Capsicum annuum. The sequence goes on along the minus strand of NC_061122.1, from coordinate 149,171,088 downwards.
TGTTATGCAAGTAGTTATTTATATGTATTTTAGTTATGACTTAGGGTCTGTATATACCTTATTTCTGGCATTGTTCAAAATTTTTGTACAATATTAACATTGGTTATGGTATAGTTAAGGTTTTAATTTTATAGTTCGGTATAGTTATTATGAGTTTTCGTTTGAGTCCGGCATCTGGTTATGATGATTTGGGAGTTCTGGTACTGATTATTATTATTCTCAGAGTTATGGCTCCTATATGTTCCAATTTGAGTTTGGTATCTTATTTTGAGTTTTATTGTATATCTTATATATGACCTTTCATTATTACCCACTATTTATGGTTTGAATTTGGCATGTGGCCTCTTGTTATTATCACCTACTATCTATTCAAGCCCTACATTTGGCCTTTCATTACAATCCATTGGTATTGGTTCAAGCTCGGTGCACATTTGGATGACTTCTATGATTTTTTGGTATTGATTCAATTATGTATTATTTATGTTTATTTTGTTTAATTACTTCTTGTGTGTCCCATCAGCTTATAGGGGTACTTCTAGGTTAATTATCTTCTTCGTGAGCCTAGCGGGCTTATAGAGGCCCAGTTAGGTAATGTTTAATTTGTCTTTTATTACTGTGTTATTATTTTTTATATAACTTATGTTTATTCCTTTATCACATTTGCATAGCTTGGTAGTTATTTATCTTTTTGTCCCTATTTACTGTTGGCTTAGATTACACCCTCGCATTTTAGTTATACTTTTTTTTATTGATATCAGTTATTTGAAGATGCCTATTGCTTACTCGTTGCTTTTGTACTCATACCATACTTGATGTAGATTTGAGTGCTAGCAGTCAGTGTTGATGTGATTTTTACCTTTCATTAATGATTCAGAGAAGGGTGATCTTACTGTCGTTCAAATCTAATCCTTCTTTATCTTTTCCAATTTAGTCTTTTGTACTCAAGAATGCTTGTAGATGTTGTGTATATTTTGGATTCTATCTAGTACTCTGGGTACCTTTTAGTAGTGGCTCTAGTACCAACCATTCTAGGTCTAGGGAGGAATCCATTTATGTATTTTGTCCTTTTTTCCCTTCTCTCATGATAATATATCATATGTGTTCCATTTTTATTCTTCATGTATTATTACTATTGCTATCGTTGTACACAATTTATTTTGGTTTCTATATATTTTCCCGTTACCTATTATTCTAGGCTATGGCTTGGCTTGCCTACAGGTGGGATAAGATAGGCACCACCATGAATTGGTAAATCAGGTCGTGCCAGCTTGTTATCAGTGCCAAGGTTTCACTAGTATTGTTGGTACTAGAGCTAATATTTAGTAAAGTCCCACGGATTGGAATGGAGACCTCTATATCCGATCTTCGAGAGGTCATAAAGTATTTTTATGAAGAATCATATTTTATTGATCCATTTTTGTGTGTTGTGTATATGTTGGTTTTAATAATTTTTGGTTCACTCTTTAATCTGATGGCTGGAATGCTGGGTGTTGGAGCCGGGTATTGGGGCTATAAGCCATCTACTAGAGTACTAGTTTGGGGCCGAGGTTGACCCAGATGTTAGGGGAAGGATAGAGCAGTAACCTCATTTCTAGATCAGGACAAAGATCCATTATTTGATCCAATCATAGCTCATAAGACTGTGAGAGCTCTAGGTATTCTGCCATAACAGCAGGTAGGCTAGGGGCATCCTAGGCTCTACCAAATTTTATATCTTCTGCATTGGTATAATTATTGTGGTTAGTGGGTAGTTTACTAATTGAGGGAGCTCAGCCAGCATCATTGGCTGGGGCTGATTTAGGGGCACAGCCTGCGGTAATTGTGCCTAGTCTAGAGCTTCTACCGATACTGGTAGTCCCACATCTGCCAGTAGCCCAGCTAATTCTGTTTTTACAGGAGTAGTAGATGTTGGAACAATTTTTTATATTGACTTTACCCAGGTTTTTTGGGACCTCATAGGAGCATGCTTATTAGTTCCTATGTAGTTGTGAGTATCGATTATTGAATTTGGGGTTGGTTGTGTCATGAGGAGAAAAATTTATTGCTTATTATCTAGATACAATAGTGAGAAGGCGGAGGAGAGAATATCTTAATTCTCAGCCAGCGGGATCTCCACCAATGACCTAGACTCAGTTCTCCTAGGCTTTCTTGGAAAAGTATATGCCTCGCATCATGTACAATCATCTTTGAGATGTGTTTTCTACTTTGATACAAGGTTTTATGTCTATGGCTTAGTATGTGGAGGGATTTCATAAGTTATCCAAACACAACATAATGATTCTGCCTACAGAGTATAAGAGAATTTGATGCTTTATAAAGGGGTTGAGATTATCACTTTGTAGGGCTACACAGAGTTTGGTGACTTTAAAAAAGTCTTTTTTTGAGATTGTTGAGCATGTTTATTCTATAAAAAAGATGGATTAGGAGTCCCAAAGAGGAATCAATAAGAGATTGTGTTACTAGGGAAGCTTTAGTGGTTTATAGTGTATGGGTTAAGTGTGTCGTGGTAGTAACCCCAATCAGTAGCCTTATTAGTATTAAGGTCAGCCTAGTTGGCCAGTTTAGGCATCACTTCAAATATTAAATAGGGGTCAACCATATTATGGAGGTTTTAGTGGTCTGAGGAGTAGTCAATAGCAAAAGGGTATTCAGTAAGGATTATTGAGTCAAAGTGGTTATTCCAGATCTTTCAGACCTTTTAGATAGAGTAGAATGTTTAGGGAATATTGTACTGTAGGGTTTTTGATTATTTATCCCCCGAGTATATCTATCGTAGGATGACTGAGCCTTTAGTTTTAATTGTACAACCAGTTAGATTAGTGCTGTCATTAGGTAGGGATGGTGTACAGGGTCATGGGGATTACCCCCAAGGTTTTAGAGGTGGCCAACAGGAATGTAGGATAGGTGGCTAGTCAGGAATCCAGTCTAGTAATGGATAGGATCACTTGTATGCTATTGCGGGTAGACCAGAGACGGAGGCTTTAGATGTTGTGATCACAGGTATGATTTTTGTTTTCCATTAACCAACTTCTACTTTGTTTGATCTCGATTCTATATTTTTATATGTTTTCTGTTATTTTGCATCGATGGGTTAGTATTACAGACTTTATATATGCCAGTGCACATAGCTAACCCTCATGGTTTATTCTTTTAGCAGTTTATTAGGTATATAGATCTTGTTATGTGACCTTTTAGTTGTTTGATACTCAGATTGCTCTTATTTTCCAAGATATGGTATATTTTGATATGATTCTAGACATGTATGGGTTATATTCTTACCATATAGTCTTGGATATTTTGCTAAGACTATTTCTTTAGCCTTGTATAACATATCCCTTATTGTGTGGTAGGGTTTTGTTAGCCATAAATTGAGGGGGATTATTTCTTATATTCGGGCTAGGAAATTGATATTTAGTAGTTGTAAGTCATTTCTTACTTATGTTTGGGATATCAGTGCTGAGAGTTCATTGCTTGAATCTTTTTCTATTATTCGTAAATTTCCTAATGTGTTTCTGACTGACCTACCTATCCTTCTTCCTAAGCATGATATAGAGTTTATTATTGACCTTAATCCAGGCACCCAACCTATTTCTATAGCACCATATCATGTGGCTTCTGCTGAGTTAAGGAGGCTGAATAGTCACCTTCAGGATCACCTAGAGTTTTATTAGAATGATTGTATCACTTTGGGGTACTTCAGTTCTATTTGTGAAGAAGAAAGATGTCTTTATGTGTATGAGTATCGACTACAAGCAGTTGAATAAGGTCATAGTGAAGAATAAGTATCCTATCCCTCATACTGATGATTTATTTGACTAGCTTTAGGGTGCAGTAATGTTTTCTAGGATAGATTTGAGGTCACCTTAGATTAGAGGTCCGGTTATAATTAATTGAGAGTTAGGGTTGCAGACATTCCTAAGACAGCTTCAACACTCGTTATGGTCATTACGAGTTTCTGGTGATGTCTTTTGGGTTGACCAATGCTCCAGGAGCTTTTATAGATTTGATGAACTACATGTTCAGGTCGTATTTTGACTCCTTTATGATAGTATTTATTTATGTCATCTTGGCATATTAAAGGATTAGCGAGGATCACAAGAAACAATTGAGGACTATGTGCCACACTATAAGAGATCATCAGTCTTATGCCAATTCTAAAAGTGTACGTTCTGGCTTGAGTCTATAGCTTTCTTAGGGCACGTAGTATCCAAGGATAGAATTATGGTGGACCCAACAAAGATTGAAGCTAGTCATAGTTTGGCTAGGCCTACATCACCTTCTTAGGTTCATAGTTTTGTTGTGTTAGTAAGTTATTATAGGTGGTTAGTTAAGTGCTTTCCTTCTATTACAACCCCAATCACTAGATTTACTAGGAAGGAGGTTCCATTTTTGTAGTCTTTGAGTTATCAGGTGAGCTTTTTGAAGCTTGATGATTTGCTTACATCTACTCCTGTTTTGACTCTTACAATTCAGAAAGAGGGTTTTACTATCTCGTATTGGTATAGAGTGTATTCTAATGTAATAGGGCCTTGTTATTACATATGCATCAAGGAACTTCAAGGTGCATGAGCGCAACTACCCTACTCATAACTTAGAGTTGGCAACGGTAGTGAGAGATAAAAAGGTTAAAATCTTGAAATTAGTTATGCAATAGACTAAGACAAAAAGGAAAAGAGATTGCTATTATTATTAGTAGTTACAATATACGTTATTTAAACCGTGCTGAAATCCTCTAACTTTAACAAAACTAAGGGTAACCAACTCAGTAACTTTCCAGGGTTCATAGAGGTGCCCAATATTAAAGTTCAAATCAATTTTTAATTTACCCTCCTTTAGATAGGCTAGGAAAAAAATGACATGTTTGTTTAAAGATTTCTACCAATGAAATCTCAGGATGCTTGAAGCTCAACTATATTAGTCTTCTCAAGCCATAATATGTAGGGCCTTGTATTTAAATAGAAACATCAATCATTTAGGATATGGAGGCATTATTTGTATAGGGCTCGCTGTGAGATCTTTATTGACCACCACAATCTCTAGTATATTACAACCCAAAAGGACTTAATTTGAGATAATGTAGATAGATTGATTTGGTGAAGGACTATAATATCTCTATTCTCTACCATCTGAGCAAGGAGAATATGGGAATGGATGCCTTGAGCCGAAAGTTAGTGAGTATGGGTAGCTTAGCCTTTATTTCAGATTCTTAGCAACCATTAGATTTAGACATCAAGTCCTTAGCTAACTTGATGGTTTTTTTGACCCATGGAGGATCGTTGCTTGTCCTGATCCAGATATAACTTGTTTGAGCAGATTTGGGATTGTTAGTTTGAGGATAACAGGATTTATAGTATTCAAGGGCAGGTGTTGGTAGGTGAGCCTAAGAGGGATATTCTAGATTTTGATGGTATTCTGAGGTCTGATGGTCATATTTTTATTCCAAGGGTTTGAGATTTGATTTAGTTGATTCTTCATGATGCTCATAGCCTAAATACTCGATTCACCCTAGTAAAGATATGATTTATAAGGATTTGAGGCAACATTATTAGTGGAGTGGTATGTGGAAGGATATAGTAGGTTTTGTGGCTCGATGCTTTATTGTTAGCAAGTAAAGGCACAACATCAAAAACTTGGTGGATTGCTTCAGTAGCAACCTATTCCTAAGTGGAATTGGAAGCGAGTTACTATTGATTTCCTAGGTGGATTACCTTGCACATCTCATGGTGTTGATATCATTTGGATCATTGTCGATCTATTGATCAAGTCTGGCCTTTTATTCCCTGTTCGAGTATCCTATAATGCTGATAGGTTAGCCCATGTTTATGTTTAGGAGGTTGTTTGCTTATTTTAGGGCACCCATGTCCATTACTTCAGATCGAGGCTCTCATTTCCCTTCTAGTTTTTAGAGGATATTTCAAGAAGATTAGGGAACCCAAGTTGACCTAAGCACCATATTTCACCTATAGATTGATAAGAAGTTAGTGCTGACTATTTAGGATTAGAAAGACATGCGTTGTGCTTGTTTATTGGACTTCGTAGGTCAGTAGGACCAGGTTCTACCTTTGGTGGATTTTGTATATAATAAAACCTTTCATTCGAGTATTCAGATGGCACAATTTGAGACATTGTATGAAAGATGATGTGAAATCCACTCAACATTTTAAGTTTAAACATTCTGTTTTCTAAAACTTCTCGTAATAGTTTTCTTTTAATGAATTTTTCATTCATACTTGATTGCATCACGAAGTAAAAACTTTAAGATACTGCTATACTTATTTAACTCAGGTTCTAGTAGGAAACTATTTAGCGGCTTCTTGAAGAGGTTTTAGCTTTGGCATACAGGTACGCTAGGCTTACCCTACCTTTATATTGACCTTTTTATGGTACTTGTGTACTATTATGCGAGTTTTTGACAAGTACTTATTGTTTGTGCACCATTTTATATACATATCATGCCAAATTTATCTGGTTAGGACTCCGGTATAGTATATTTTTATATCTTATCTCTTAGAATAATATAACATATACCACTTTAGGACACGAAAATAAGTTGTGAAACCTTGGATTCATTCCTTTTTAATTATGTTATGTGAATAGTTATTTATATGCACTTTAGTTATGGTTTAGGGTCAGTCTATACCTTATTTCTGTCATTGTTGTGAATTTTGGTACCACTTAAGCATTTGTTATAGTATGGTTGGAGTTTTAATTTTACAGTTGAGTATGGTTATTATGAGTTTTGGTTCAAGTACGAAATCTGGTTATGATTTTCGATTTTGAATCTATTATGTAGCCTCTTGTTATTATCCACCACTACCAGTTCAATCCCAAAGTTTGACCTCTCGTTACTACCCATTGGTGTTTGTTCAAGCCCGATGCAAATCTAGATTACTACTATAATATTTTGGGATCGGTTCAGTTACCGATTATTTATGTTTATTTTCTTGAATTACTTCTTACGTGTTTTATATGACTTATGTGGGTACAATTTGGTTATATGTCTTATTTAGTGTGCATAATAGGCTCATGGGGGCCCAGTTAGGATATATTTGATTTATCCTTTATTACTACATTATTTATCTTTTTATATCTCTTATATATATTTTTATAGCATTTGCATAGCTTGGTAGTTGTTTATCTTCCTATGCAAGTTTACTATTGACATAGATTACACCCTCGCATTTTAGTTATACTTTTCATGTATTGAGCTCAGTCAGTCGATGATACCTACTGAGTAGCCGTCTCTTTGATACCCGTATTTTATAGATCCGAGTACTAGTAGCCGATGTTGATGTGATTTCTTCCTTCCAGTACTGATTTAGAGCAGGGTGAGCTTTTTGTCTTCCAAAGCGGATCCTCTTATATATATTCCAGTTTTAGTCTTTTGTACTCGAGACTTCTTGTATTTGTTGGGTATATTTTTTATTTTGTCTAGTACTCTAATTATCTTTTAGTAGTCGCTCTAGTACCGATCAGGTCTTGGAGAGATCTATTTGTATATTTGGTCCTTTTATCCCTTTCTCTAGTGTTTATTTATTATATATGTTCCCTTTCTATTTTAACTTATTATTACCACAGCTATTGTTATACACAATCTCTTTTTGTTTCTGCTTGTCAGTCTGTAACCTATAATTTCGGGCTACGACTTGGCTTGCCTACTCGTAGAATAAGTTAGGTGCCATCATGACTTAAAAAATCAGGTTATGACATAAGTATTTTGAGTTTTGTTCTTAAGTCTTTTTAGAGTCTAGTAATTTTGTTTTTGTTTTTGTTGTGATAATTAAGGAGGTGGTTTAGTGAGGTTTTATAACAACAAGAAGGTTTGGCTTCTTTGAATTCTGATAGTTGAAACAATTATAGTTAACTCCTTAAGATTGTATATTTGAAGTAAGATTTTAATAATTGAGTTGTATTTATAAACATTGATTATAATGGAGGGGTTGTTACTTCTTGTAAGACCCCCTAAAAATTTTAACAAATTTATTTTTGACCTCCTACGTGTGTATGTTAATTTTTTATTTGAATTATGATTAGGGTTATTAAAAGGTTTTTTTTTAGAAGATTCAAGATTATCTAAAAGGTTCGAGTCCATTTTGGACCCCCAAGGTAGTAAGCCTCTGTGATAATGGAACCTCCGTGATAAGGGCGTGGCATCGAGACTAAGCTCAGCGATAGTAGCGTGCCGTGCCTCTATGTATTTTTCATTAAGTTTTTATTTTATTCACTTGGGTGAAGGGTTTTTGGTCCCTTTACCCTTTAAACGACTTTTTAACAACAAAGTGACCCTTTTTCTTCAGTTTTAGAAGATGAACTTTATTCTTTTCTTCTTTAAATCCCTACCCAAGAAAGCTCAAGGTTCTTACAAAGAATTCATTATTCAACCTCCAAACATTGATTTTTCTTCAATGTTTTCTATATTTTAGGCATGTTTCTCATTCCTTAACTTGAATTTTACATTGTGGTACTTATTTAATCAATATTCATGTATTTTAATTGATGGGTATGAAATTGGGTAGGGGTTTTGATTGTTATTACTTGAATTGTTTTCCCCTTGTTTTAAAAGGATTATTCATGATTTAATTTATGGATTTTGGGACTAAATTGGTGCATGTGGTAATGGTTGGAGTGGGTGACATGGGTTTCCCCAATTTGATGAAATTTTGTCTTGGTAATGGTATTAACCACAACTCACTTTTAAATTCTTGGTTTGAAACAAACAATTTACACCATTTAACTTACTTTGGGAATATTGCATTGCATTAAAGGATCATGGATAACAAAAAGAGTTTGGATTGCCCTTGGTAGCCATGGTTTTTGATTCTAAATGAAACTTGGGATTTTGATGGTGGTACGAACTAGTTTGGCATAATCAAAATATCTTGCAACCATATTGGAATGACGATACTATATTGAAAAATGCCTTAATAAAGACTCCTTTGTTAATGATTTGGTTTATGTGCAAACTGTTTTAATCTGGGCTTAAAGGGAATTGTGTAGCTCACCGTGAAGGTGTAGTCTCAAAGGGACTAACAATGGAAACCACATTTCCTGGTGTGGGGGTCTATACGACCATATCTTTGGATACATATTATACTTTGGATGGCTATCACTATTGTGTCTATAGACTTTCCTCGGTTCGTGTGGATAATATGCACTAAGGCCCTTTCGGCAGGGGGAGCTTGACCCATATAGCTTATGGGTGCCTTTAGGACAGAGCTAACTATATAGTTCAGGCTAATGGTTTAAACTCTCTTGTTCATGGCCCTTATCCCTATCACGGCATACTCTATATGTAAATATAAATGTTGTATATATGGTTTTGACTGTTTCTCTAGCAATGCTATTATTTTATTCCTTTCCCTGAGTTATATTCTAGTACTCTCTCCACTGACCATTCTTGGATTCTGCATCTTTTCATGATGTACGATCTGAGGGCTTTTCTATTACCACTCTATAGCATTAGGTGGTATGGCACATTTGTTGGTCTGTTGTGAACTGGTGAGCCTCCATTATTAAAAAAGGTCGGTCATTTCATCATTTCCATTTTTGCGTTATAATTTTATGTTGGATTTTTTTGGTCATGCTTAGGGGCATTTCCTGACCAAGTTGGTATTTCTGGTTTAGAGGCTTTTGTGGACAGTATTGGGTTGGTTGTTTGTTTTGATTCTCAGAAATTTAATTTGACTATCCATCTTTATAATCACTTTTGTTGGTTGCGCTGTTTACTTTTATATGTTATCGAGGTTAGGCTAAGTGGTGATCTCTGGTGCATGATGGGCATGATATACCCATCACAACTAGTCCCTAGTTCAGTTTGTGAGAAGCATCATATAAGAGCACGATTTAGGGTTATTGAGTATCTACAAATCCATGTCAAGTAGAGCGCTTTTATGGGTGTGTAGCGCGTCGCACTTATAAGGGGGAGGCTACGAGGCATTTAGGAATGTTTCCCGTTTTTGTGTTCTATTTTGAGCTATGGAGTATAGTTAACATGAAACTTCTCTAACTCATGGCTTACTAGCTTTTTAGATCATGCCTCCCTGAAAATATAACATTCGTAGAAACTTGTCTATACCCTTTGTCCCACCTGAGGAAACTATTGTGGGAACTCGCTTTATTTATGGAGTGCAAACCCAGTGTATAGTCCCTGCTCTTGACTATATCTCTTACCCTACTAGTTCTACTCCGGATTCTCGGGATGGTGATACTTATGCTCAGTCACCTCAGAGATTTTTCTTTAATGAAGAGTTCTATCAGTCTATTCATATGTGTTCTCAACTGGTGGCATTATTGTCTCATCGACTTGATCATACTAGTTCTATTACTAATTCATCTGAGGTCACTTGATTTGGCCAATATATAAGGTTGAATCCCCCAACCTTTATAGGATCAAAGGTTTTAGAGGATCCTTAGGGGCTTATTGACAAGATGGAGAAGATTTTCAGGGCTATGCATACCACTAATTCTGAGGGTGTGGAGTTTTCTACTTATCAGTTGAAAGATATGACTTACAAGTGATATAAAGAGTGGAAAGCAATAAAAGGTGATGATGTTGAGACCACAGTATGGGATGAGTTGTTAGGTACTTTTCTTGATCAATCATTTACTCAGGTGTTAAGAGAGGTTAAGGTAGAAGAGTTTGTGAACTTAAAGCATGGTAAGATGAGTGTTAAGGACTATGCCTTAAAATTTCAGTAGTTTCCCCTTTATGCTCTAGAGTTAGTGTCTGATATGAGATCTAGAATGAGGAGGTTTTCTTCTAGTTTGTCCTGTGATTTGGTGTTAGAGTGTAAGTCTGCCATAGTAAGTAATGATATGGACATCATCAGGTTGATGGTTTCCATGCAGCAGGTGAAGGATGCGAAAAAGAGATAGACAAAGATAGGAGAAAGGTAGAACAAAAATTATAGATATGCAGAGTAGGGTGCAGGTTAGTAGAATAGTAGGAGAGATAGTAAGCAGTGGACTAAGAAAAAGAATTGGGGAAATTCTTGTTCGATAACTAGTGATCCTTATCCTAAGGCTTTAGATGATCATTGTTTTCAGGCGAGCAGTGTCCTAAAGCATAGAGTGCCTAATCTCAAGCAGCTTCACCATGGATATTGTATGAAGGGTAGGAACTTTTGTTGTAAACAATAAGCCTAATCATCTGTAGTGAAATTATCTGATAGCTAAAGTCATCACTAAAGATAATAAGGCTCCGATCTTCACTTCCTCAGCTCTTACACCTAAGGGTGCCACCTCAGGTACTAGTGATTGTGAAAATTATCTCTATGCACTTACCATTTATCAGGAATTTGAGGCATCACCAGATATGCTATTGGTATGCTACAGCTCTTCTCTCATGATGTTTATTGTTTGCTTGATCTGAGTTGTACCCTATTTTATATTACCTATTATGTTGTTGTACATTTGGGCTTTGGTCTAGAAAATATTTCCAACCCTTTTTTATTTCTACTTCGATAGGTGAGTCTATCATTGCTATAAAAATATATAGGGGATGTATGATGTCCATTCTTCATAGAGAGACATTAGTTGATTTGATAGAACTTTACATGGTGGATTTTGATATAATCTTGGGGATGGATTGGCTTCATTTGTGCTATGCTTCTCTAAATTGTAGGACCCCAAACGTCAGTTTCCATTTGCCTAATGAGCTGGTGATTGTATGCCAGGGGATTTTCTAAGTACACAAAGGAAGGTTTATTTGCTATATTAGATCTCAAAAGTTGATCTCTAAGGGGTGTTTGTATCATGTTGTTCAGGTTAATCATTCTAACTCTGAGGGTTTCTCTTTGCAATCTGTCCCTATGTTTAATAAATTTCCTAAATTTTTTCTCGAAGATATTTCTGAAATTCCTCCCAATAGAAAAATAGATTTTTGGATTGGTCTTCTGTCGGATACCCATCCCATTTCCATTCCTCCTTATAGGATGGATCTAGCTAAGCTAAATGAACTAAAGAAGCAGCTAAAGGATCTTCTTGATAAACGGTTTCATTTGTCCCAATCTTTCTCCATGCGGTGCTCTTATACTTTTCTTGTGAAAAAAGGATGGGTCTTTCGGATGTGTAAAAACAATCGTTAATTGAATAAGGTTATAAGTAAAAATAAGTATCCTCTACCTTGGATTGATAATCTGTTCGATCAGCGTCAAGGTGTTAGGTGTTTCTCTAAGATTGATCTTCATTTGGGTTACTATTATCTGAAAGTTATGAAGGTTGATATTCCCAAGACTGCTTTCCAAACCCAATATAACTTATGATTTTTTGGTTATATCATTTAGGTTGACTAATGCTTTAATTGCTTTCATGGTTCTTATGAATCGAGCGTTCAGGTAGCTTTTGGATTTTTTTGTTATAGTCTTCATTGATAACATCTTAATATGGTCTAAGAGTGAGGAGCATTAAGCCATGCACCTCTGAATTGTTTTAACAACTCTGAAGGACCAGAGATTTTATGCAAAATTTTCTAAGTGTGAATTTTTGTTAAGTAATGTGACCTTTCTTGGGCATTTTTTTCTAGTGGTGGGATTAAGGTGGATCTGCAAAAAGTTGAGGAAGTTAAGAAATGGCCTAGATCCACGACTCCAACCAACATTAGGAGCTTCTTCAGCTTGGTGGGGTACTATAGGAGGTTTGTGGAGAGTATCATCTATTACTTCTCCGATGACAAAGTTAACTCATAAAAAGGTTAAGATTTTGTGGTTTAATGCTTGTGAGGGTAAATTTGAGAAGTTGAAGGGTAAGTTGACTTCTGTGCTTGTTTTTACTCTGTCTGAGGGTACGTATGGGTTTTTTTGTATTGTGGCACGTCCCATGTAGGAGTGCATTATGTTTTTATACAGCATTATAAGGTTGTGGCTTTGTTTATATACAACCTAGTAAGGTTGTGTCCTATAATTCTAGACAGCTTAAAGTTCATGAGAGAAATTACCCGACTCACTATCTAGAGTGTATGGCTGTGGTCTTTCCCTTACAGACTTTCATCATTATCCATATGGAGGTCTTATGGATATTTATTCATGCCATAAGAGCTTGCAGTGTGTGTTTACGCTTATAGAATTAAATCATAGGGACAAGCAGTGACTCGAGCTACTTAATGATTATGACAGGAGCCTTCATTACCATCCAGGTAAAGCTAATTTTGTTCCAGATTCTTTATAAGTTTGTCTATCGGAAGCTTATCTCAAGTTGATTAGGAGAAAAAAGGGTTGGTGAAAGATGTTCACAGATTGGCTAATTTAGGAGTCCTTATTTTGCACTCCGAGGATGTAGCAGTTTTTCGAGAAATGGTTAAATCTTCTCTCAGTGCTTAGGTGAAGGAGAAATAGGGCTTGGATCCCATACATATTTAGATTAAGGATGATGTGAGTCATTAAAAGTTTACGGAATTCGATATTAGGTGAGATGGCATTAGGAGGTATCAAGGAAGGTTGTGTGTTCCTAATGTTGATGGGCTGTGCGAAAGGATTTTGACCAATGCTTATGAGTCTAGATATGAAGTTCATCCGGCTTCGACTAAGATGTATCATGACTTGAAGGAAATCTACAGTTTGAATAATATGAAGAGGAATGTAGCAAATTTTTTTGCTAAGAGTATGGTTTATCAGCAAGTCAAGGTTGAGAATTTCAAGCCTGGTGACATGTCTCAAGAGATAGAGTTACCAATATGGAAGTTGGAAATAATAAATATGATTTTTGTTATGGGTGTTCTGCAGTCTCTGAATCAGTATGATTCTATTTGGGTCATTATGGATAGAATGTCTAAGTCTAGTCAATTCTTGCCTGTGAGAGCAAACTACTCATGAGAGGATTAGCTAAGTTGTTCATTCAGCAGATAGTTAAGTTGCATGGAGCGCCGGTATCAATCATTTTAGATCGAGGTACACAGTTCTCCTCTCACTTATTCTACTCATTTTAGAATGGTTTGGGTACTCACGTGAACCTTAGCACCACTTTCCACCCTCAAACGAATGGACCACCGAAGCATACTATACAGACTTTGGAGGATATGCTAAGGTTTTCTATGATTGATTTTAAGGAAAGGTAGGTTTATTATTTTCCTCTTTTTGAGTTTACTTATAAAAATAGTTTTCTAGCTTTCAGATGGCTCCTTTCGAGAATCTTTATGGTAGAAGGTGTAGGTCTTATATAGGGTGATTTAAGGTAGGTAAAACTAGGTTGTTTAGCCCTGACTTGGTTCACCAAGCCATAGAGAATGTGGAGGTGATTAGAGAAGGCTTAAGACTTCTCAAAGTTACCAAAAGGCTAATGTGGATGTAATGCGAAGGGAGTTGGAATCTAAATTAAGTGATTGGGTGTTCAAAAGGGTTTCTCCGATAAAAGGATTCATAAGATTTGGGGTAAACGGAAAGCTAAACCCTCATTATATTATTCTGCATTAAATTGTAAGGAGAATTGGGAATATTGCTTATAAATTACAGTTACCAGCGAGCTTAGTCTCTATTAATCCAATTTTACATGTGTCCATACTTAAAAAGTGTGTGGGTGACCCTTCTTTGATTGTTCCTGTTGAGGATGTTTGTATGGCAGATTCCTTGTCTTAAAAGAAAGTCCTAGTTGAGATATTTGATAGACAAATTTGTAGATTGAGGACAAAGGATGTAGCTTCAGTAGAGGTTCTTTGGAGAAATCAAAAGGTGGAATAAACTACATGGGAAGATGAGGAAGATATGGGAGCCAAGTGCTCATTCTTATTTCCCGTGTTAGATGAAAGTTCTTAAGGTATGAGTGTCATTTCTCTCTTATCACATTTGAAATTTATCCTTGGATTCTTCTGTTTCTTTCAATTTCTTGCTAAAAACATCCTAATATCTCATTCGGGATAAATGATCAAAGATGTGGCGGGGGGGTTGTAGGACCCGATTAAAATTTCATCGAATAGGGTTGTTAAAAGGATGTTTTGGGAAAGTTTTGGAATTTTTGGAAGAGGTTAAGAGTTATTTTGGGACCACGAGGTAGTAAGCCTCTGTGATAGAGGTATTGTCATGACCCAAACCAAGGCCTAGACTGATGGTCAACTCAACTCCACCGTGGATCGAAGACCACCCCCTTTACCTAGTCAAATAGTACACAATACACTAGCAATAGATGAACTTTGCATATATAAAAAGATAGAATGCGCAACTATAACGAACTGATTTTCTAAACAGGAACGCTACACGGTGCTCATGACCCCGAAGGACCACAACATAATCGATGAATGATATTTGTACTTGTATATTGCATAAGATAACATAATAATGCAGAAACATGTACTAAAAGGCCATAAGGTTCGACCATGAACATAACTAAATAATGTAAAATTTGTGTGGGGTAATAGAATACCCAAAACGAAACTGAAGTCTCAAACATGATAGTCTGTATCTAGTCTGTATCTAGTCTGGAAGCCTCTATTGTCTGAAGAATCTGAATACGGAGTTGATGGGACATATCCCCAACTAACTCCAAGTAATAAGCTAATCAATGAGATACTATAAAATCATTATATCCTCGAAGGATGAGGACTCACTTCTACTCTGACTAATAAATCTAGAATCTACTGCTGATTTGAAACTCGTGTCTCTTAACCTATGGAGTAACATAAAAAGAAAGCATCATAGCTCGAATGCGTCAGTACATATGTACCGATTATATATGTGAGGTAGGCTATATGGAAGGGTTTGCATGCATGAAAAATGCTAACTGACTGTCTAACATGAATGTGAGAATACATGCATAAATACATAACTGTAACTGACAACATGATTTCATAATTTCTGAGTCTGTATACTGATAACGTGACATACTAGTAACTGATATGACTGATAACTTGAAGGACTATATCTGAATAATGCTGATAACATGGGTGCCTGTATCTAAGTATAACTGATAAATGGATGACTGTAGCTGACAGTCCTGAATTTGATGGAACTATCTGAGTTCCGTACTGTATCTGAGTTGACTATCTCTGACAGTCCTAAAATTTGAAGAACTATCTGAGTTCTGTTACTGAGACTGATTGATTGTATCTTACAGTCCTGATTCTGTAACATAATACTGTGGGAAGTAGTATCTAACCGACATTCACCAAGGGTGCTATAATAGCGAAGCTGGGGTCCAATCTATGCCCTGATTGGAAGTGTGTTAGTACCGCGCCACTTGTAAGGACAGCATATGAGTAACCCTCATATAGTAGGTAACTCTAGCGAGAATGGTGGAAATCCTCATATAAAAGGTTAAACCATCTCATCTACCCACATATAGTAGGCTATGATGTCTCAACCTATTCTGGCTATATAGTTCTGGAATGCAAGGATTGATTCTAGGAATCACACCCTCGTATAACAGGTAAGTCCGCATCCTTGGGTTCACCCGGTGCTAATTCCTACTCCTATCTAAATGGACACTGAGCATGATTTATTGAACTGAACTGAGCATGGACTGAGTTACTAAATTTCTGTGGCTGATGGAATACTACTGATATCTGAGAACTGACTGAGTCATGAGATCATGAAGATCTGTTCTAAGTCATAAGACTATCTGAAGTCTAAGAGTTAATAGCTTGACTGAGAGTATCATGAAAATATGACATGGATCATAGAACACAACTAATATTTTGGGTACAAGTACCCCAAGAATCGATGGAAAGAAACTGACATGACCTAATATTTTTGAATACATGATAATCACCACAATACATTTATTGCAGCATTTCATCAAACTTCTAATATGAATAAGCTTGTACATACATGGGGATTTTCATGATATCATGCTAGTTAGGCAAATTTCCTTCATCTAGGCATTTTATCAAACATATGGCAGGCATAGTACATGTAAACACATTATACAATAATTAAACATCATGCTTCAATTCCAATTCTATCATACAAGGTTTTAGTCATGAGATTTCGTAAATATTTACCTATACAAATCAACCCACATGGAATTTATCATCAAATCATGGAATAGAAATCAATTCCTCATTTATCAACGTGAAAGACAACATACAAAGCATGAAAAATGAAGAAAATCCATAACTTATAGTTAAAAAAGATTCTTGGACTTCATGGATGAAAGGAGTCTATGAAGAAACACTATGCATACCTTAGATCATGATTTCGTGAAGATTAATGGTGAAACCTTCTTGAAATTGGACCTTGTATGAAAACCCTAGCTCGAGTTCTTGAGAGTATTTGAGAAAAGAATCAATATTTTTGATGAATAAGGGATAAATCCCGTGGTTGGAAGCTTATATAGGTAGGAAAATTAACCTTTTTAACCCTGGACACATAATTTAATTTTCAATAAAATTTCTCGAATTGGGCCCTTGGTGCGATGCGGTGTTATCACGCCGTGTCACTGAAATTTGACAATTGGGAAACTGCATGGTGGAATGATATAGAGCTATCACATTTCCACCTTGTCTACAACGTAAAATTTTTGTGCGACGTACCAGTATCACGGAGCAACACTGAAATTTGACAATTGCTATTTGAGTTATCTCCGCGACGCGCTGAAGGCTAAGATCAAACACTATTTCACTAAAAAGGCTCTAACTCTTCGTACGGGTGTCGGATTTGTGTGAATTATATATTGATGGAAAACTTATTCAATTTCTCACATGCATAAGAATAAATTCTTATTTCATCATAATTTTTAACATCCTTGAGATGATTTTTAAGCTAAGAAAAATCACGGGTATTACAATATCTCTCCCTTGTGAACATTCATCCTCGAATGAAACTGATTGAGAGGGGAAACTATAAACTGAACATGAATAACTGGGACATGATCTTATGAAGGACGTGACTGATAAGATGAACATAACATACTGAACATGCATATCTGATGCATGCGCAACTCATTTATAGATGCATAAATGAAAGTTCTGAAGAACAAATTCTCACAATGAGAATGCATGTCTGATGCATAACTATACAACTGAACTGATACATGAATGCATGACTTAATATGCGATGGTACTTGATACCAAGTTTATCATGGGAACATGAACATGAGACTGAATACTAAGTTAGTGATGTACACTACTCATGAAACAGAGTAAGTTTAAGGAGAAATTTTACCTTGAGCTTGATCTGAGTTGGTGGGGAAGAGGTGAGGATAGTTGGTTCGCATATCTTCTTCTGCTTCCCAAGTAGCTCCCTCTATGGACTAATTTCACCAAAGAACCTTAACTAGAGGGATTTCTTTGTTCCTCAATCTACGGGTCTGATAGTCTAGGATTTCAGTTGGAATCTCTTCATAAAAGAGGTTGTTCTGAACATCTATGCTATGAATAGGGACTATGACAGATGGGTCACCTATACATTTCTTGAGCAAAGAGACATAAAAGAATGGCTGAACTGAGGCTAGATCTGAAGGCAATTCAAGCTCATAAGCTACCTTGCTGAAATGACTGAGATTCTTGAGGGGACCGACATATCGGGGAGTGAGCTTTCCCTTCATTTCGAATCTCTTCACTCTCTTCATAGGAGAGATCTTCAGATAGTCATGATCATCAATCTCAAAGTCGAGATCCTTTCTACAAACATCTTCATAAGACTTCTGTCGGCTCTGAGGAACCCAGAGTCTTTCTTTAATTAACTAAACTTTCTCTATAGCGTCGAATAATAAGTCAGGACCTATGACTGAGGCCTCACAAACTTCGAACCAACCAATTAGAGATCTATATCTCCTACCATAGAGAGCTTCAAATGGAGCCATCTAAATACTGCAATGATAGCTATTGTTGTATGAAAATTCTATCAAAGGAAACTGGTCATCCCAACTACCCTTGAAATCAATGACACGCCCTCAATATATCTTCCAAAGTCTCAATGGTCCTTTCTGCTTGACCATCTGACTGAGAATGAAAGGTTGTACTGAGATGAACTTAGGTACCAAGACCCTTTTGGAGTGCATTCCAAAAATGAGAGGTGAACTGCGTACCTCCATCTGAGATAATAGTCAACGGAACACCGTGCTATCTGACCAGCTCCTTAATATAGATCTTGGCATAATCCTTGGCTGAATAAGTGGAATGAACTAGAAGGAAAAGAGTTTATTTGGTCATTCTACCTACAATGACCCAAACTGAATCATGCTAACGACGAGTTTAAGGAAAACCCATCACGAAGTCCATGTTCACAACTTCCCACTTCCAAGTAAGAATACTGAACACCTGCATAGGACTACTTGGCTTCTGATTCTCTATCTTAACTTGATGACATGTAGAGCACTTAGTCAAAAACTCTGCGACGTCTCTTTTTATCCCACTCCACTAATAGATTTCCCGCAAGTCATGGTACATGTTAGTGGCCCTTGGATGAATAGAGTAATGCACACCATGCGCTTCTGCAATAATTCGCTACCTTAAGTAATCTATGTCTGGAACACAGAGACGGCCTTAACAATGAACAACACTGTCTCCCCCTTGTGAGAAAACCTCTATTTTCTTATTTTGAACTGAACTGACTCTTTTTTCTTGACAAGGCTAAGATCCTTATTGTGCTTTTCTTTCACCTCAAAAACTAGAGATGATTCTGAACTACTCTGAACATATACACTGCCCTCTGAAGAGTCGACTAAGTGAACGCCTAGTCTTGCAAGATGGTGGACTTCCTAGACTTACTTCTTCTTACTATTAACAACATGAGAAATACTACCCATGGACAGTTTACTGATAGCGTCAGCCACTACGTTGGCCTTGCCCGGATGATAGAGGAAACTCATGTCTTAATCTTTTAAGAGCTCTAACCACCTTCTATGACTAAGATTTAAATCTTTTTGAGAAAAGACATACTGAAGGCTCTTTTGATCTGTGAAGACGTCTATATGAACTCCGTAGAGATAACGCCTCCAAATTTTTAAGGAAAATACTATGACTGCTAACTCAAGATAATGAGTAGGATAATTCTTCTCATGGGTTTTAAGCTGTCTAGAGTTGTAGGCTATGACCTTACAATGCTGCATGAGGTCAAAACCTAAACCCACTCTGGATTCATCACAATAAACTACAAAACCTTCAAAACAATATTGAAGAGGTAGAACTAGAGCTGAGGTGAGTCGACTCTTTAATACCTGAAAAATCTTCTCGCAAGGATTTGACTGTTGGAACTTGACTTTTTTCTGAGTCAATCTGGACATAGGTGATACAATAGAAGAAAATCCCTAAAAAAACCGTCTGTAATAGCTAGCCAAACCCAAGAAACTCCTGATATCTAATAGAGAAATAGGGCGAGGCCAGTTTCTTACCACTTCGGTCTTTTGAGGATCACCCAAATGCCATCACCGGAAATGATATGACCAACGAATGTTACTGACCTTACCTAAAATTCGTACTAACTAAATTTGGCAAATAATTGATGATTTTTGAGAGTCTAGAGTACTATTCTGAGTTGGTCTGAATGATCTTGCTCAGTGAGGGAATAGACCAGAATATCATCTATAAAGACTATGATAAACATGTCCAAGTACTGCATAAATAAATGGTTCATCAAGTCTATAAAAGCTACTGGGGCATTGGTAAGACCAAATGACATGACTAAAAATTTGAAGTGACCATTCCGCGTATGGAAAGCTATCTTTGAGATGACATATTCTCTAACTGAGCTGATAATAGCCGGATCGTAGGTCTATCTTAGAGAAATAGTTGGCACCCTAAAGTTGATCAAACAAGTCATCGATTCTGGGAAGAGGATAATTGTTCTTGACCGTGACTTTATTGAGTTAACGGTAATCTATACACATTCTGAGTGAACCATCTTTCTTACGCACAAAAAAGACTGGTGTGCCCCATGGGGAAACGCTGGGTCTGATAAATCCCTTATCTAAAAGATCCTTCAACTATTCTTTTAGTTCCTTGAGTTCTGCTGATGCCACTCTATATGGTGGAATTAGAGATAGACTGAGTGTCTGAAAGAAGATCAATACCAAAGTTTATTTTTCTTTTCGGGAGGAATTCCTAAAAGATCTACGGGAAAGACATCTGAATATTCATTCACCACTGGGACTGATTCGAGACTCGAAGCCTAAAAAATGGAATCTCTAACATGAACTAGATGATAAACACATCCCATAGATATCATTTTTTGCTTGCCCGAAGGTAGAAAACATGGTGACCCCTGAAAATGGATACACTACTCTTCCACTCTAGGACGAGTTCATTCCAAAACTGAAATCAAACTATTCTATTTTTGTAGTCAACTGTGGCATAGTAGGAATAAAGCCAATCCATGCCGACAATGACATCAAAATCAGTCATCTGTAATTCAACTAAGTTTGATGAAGTGACTTTCTGAAATATCATAGCTAGGCAGTTCCTGTATACCTACTGGAAGTGGGACCCTGCTAATTTTGATGACCAGATTAAGATGAGGAATAATTCTGTTGACCTTGAGGACCTAGCTGAGGACAGTCTCTAAATCTGTGGCTTGGCTTGCCACAACCAAAACAAATGCCACTACCCGCTCTACATACACCCTTATGGTGCTTATCGCAAATCTAGCAAAGAGGATAGGTACAGGCACTGTTAATACTGCCTTGGGTGTTAGAGCCCGGTGCTCTATCTTTGTTACCCTCTCTGAACATAGAAACTAGAGCACTGGCTATAGAGCGACCTGGAACTAATGACTTATTATAAAACTGAGAACGGTTTCCTCCTTTTGATTTAGGCTAACTAAAATTGAAGCTACCTGTCCTAGCTTTTTTATTCTGTTTTTTCCTCTACTTAATTTTTTGCTCTTCTATCTGCTGAGCATAGGTCATAATTTTAGCTAAGGTGATGTT